>NC_047520.1:2622787-2657787 GCF_902827115.2 Pseudochaenichthys georgianus
GGGGGGAGGAAGGAGGCACCTGATCCAACACTTGTTAACGCATTAGTCATTTCAAAGTATTACGATGAATAAAAGAATATAATATCAGTGTATTTCATCTTCTGTCTTTAGCTTGAATAACATTTTCGGGAAGTGTCTAGAGAGATTACTGTGTCGTGTTCATGGGTGTACCTTGGATTTTGGATGACTTGTTGCACCGTTTTCTTCTGTGTATTGGTTGGGATGGACAGATATGTGACAAATCAAAGGACCAATCAACATAGAATGCTTTTATTACGCCTCCCGAAGAGTTAATGTCATAGTCAGATTATTTAAGGCTCTAAACTGGGAGCCTGATCAAAAGATACTCCCTCACGTGTAGTGTGTTTTTAATTGGGATAAAAGCAAGTTTTAGATTGAAAATGTATTATTTTGCTAAATGATTCTCCCAAATTGGCATTTATCGTTGTATGGTGGGTTAAAGCAAAGGAATACGTTGTGTCTGCGTGTGTGTCTGAGTGTGTATGAGTGAGACAATTTTGCTGTATTGACATTATATTTTCAAATATAAAGATATACCTCTTTTTCTCTTGGCTTTTAATGCTTAATCTGCAGGCTGTGTGTGTGTGTGTCTTAGTATTACTATCCTTGTGGGGACCTACATCTGTTTACACAGTCACGTGTGGGGACTCGCCTCCCTTATGGGGACAAAATGGAGGTCATTAATTTTAGGGTGAAGACTTGGTTAGGTTAAGGGTAAGGGTTAGGGTTAGGCATGTGTTGGTTATGGTTAGTATAAGTCTCCAGGAAATGCATGTAAGTCAATGTAATGTCCCCTGAAGTGATGTATACATGGTGTGTGTGTGTGTGTGTGTGTGTGTGTGTGTGTGTGTGTGTGTGTGTGTGTGTGTGTGTGTGTGTGTGTGTGTGTGTGTGTGTGTGTGTGTGTGTGTGTGTGTGTGTGTGTGTGTGTGTGTGTGTGTGTGTGTGTGTGTGTGTGTGTGTGTGTGTGTGTGTGTGTGTGTGTGTGTGTGTGTGTGTGTGTGTGTGTGTGTGTGTGTGTGTGTGTGTGTGTGTGTGTGTGTGTGTGTGTGTGTGTGTGTGTGTGTATGTCAACACTGAATACACAGCATTCCTAGTCTCCTCTAGACAAACAGACCCCCGCCAGTCAGAACAACGGGAAATATCAGACATCTGCCCGAGCGCAGAGAGAGAGAAGAAGAAGAGAGGGTGGAGGGACAGATGGAGACGAGAGGTGGAAAAAATGTGGAGCTGAAAAGGAAAATAGATGACGAGAGAGGAAAAGGAAGAGAGATAAAGTGAAGGAGTTAAGGAAACCAGGAAGAGGACAGTTACCTAAGCTTTACGTTTTTCCAATCAATAAGATATTTTGGAGCCATCCTGTCTTCCGACTCAACAATTGATTTTCAGATTCAAACGTTTAGAAATAGATATTTATTAAAATGTGTTTATCAAGAATCTGGTCCTTTTTTATTTTCAAAAACCGACTTTGCTCATTGGGGTTATGTCACTTTCTAACTCACTTTCAGATTAATTATTCACATCAAAAAGGATCACATAAGCAGTTGTAGGTTGCGAAAATGAACTTGCGTCTTAAAACAAACATAAATGCCCAAAACCTGCAAATAAGAGTTGGATGATTTTCACTGGACATTTTAAATTGATTTCCCCTCTAAAAGTGTGTGTGTGTGTGTGTGTTCTCATTTAGAGGCATTTTGCAGTGAGGATAGTTCAGAGAAATGTAGGCAGGGCACAGGACCTGCTGTGACCTGCTTCTCCTCCTCAGATCAGATCAGATCCTCGTTGAGGAGAGCCAGACAGCAGCTAGAACGTATTCATGATGGACGACATGTAAGACATCTGAAATAGTGCTTTTTGATGGCATTTTCATTCATGAATTCCCACTTAAAGGTGGGGTAGGTAAGTTTGAGAAACCCGCTCGAGATCGCTAGAATTTGAAAATACACAACCGGAGAAAATCTGCCACTTCCTCACAGAGCCCCTCCCCCAACACACACGAACGCGCACATGACCAATGAGGGCACGAGATAAGTTTGTGCCCCGATGGAAGGCTGACAGGCAATCTTGTACTTTTTACAGTATTACGGCTTCTACAGATGACATTTTTTCTATGGATTTGTTGTCAAAGCACTTCAGATATTCATTGCTATCGGGATGTTAAGAGCATTCCATGGAATATAACAAAAAGTGTATCTCGAGCCGGTTTCTCAAACTTACCCACCCCACCTTTAAAGTCTCTGATGTGAATGAGATGTGTTGCATCTCATTACCTGCTTGCTTCACTTCATACTGCCCTCATGTGGTGAAGACGTGGAACTGCACAGGTAGCAGCAAAGATGCACTTCATACTGTAGTTTGGACTTTAGCTCCAATAAAGCGGATTCTTAGCGCTTAAAAATACAATAATATGTGAGTGTATATGACTGTAGCTGACTTAAATGCAATTACAACAAGTAGAAAGGAAAATGCAGCAAATACATCAATAAAACATGACAAAATGTCCGCCAAAATGCACATTTAATAACAGAATAAAACCAAAAACTAATAATAAAATGTGCATTAAAGTGCCAAAGATGTACTATTCAGAGCTGCTAATCGTCCCCACGGTGTAATGTGTCCAGCGTTGTGTCGACAGATTGGGGGAACACCAACGTGATGTTGAACAGCCTGAAACCAGACGAGTAGCGGCTCTAACAGGAGCAGGTGTGCACGTGTGAATTTGAAAGGGGATCAAATGGCGCTTATCTCGCGGCGTTAAATACTTTTGCCAACACATGAAACCCTGTATCGTTCAGTCTCACTCAGAGAGAAGTCAAACACTCCTCCTCCGCCCCACTATCTGCCAGATAACGCCACTGCTATCTTGTTGTGTTTACAGCAAAGGCTCATGGGTAAATATTGAGGTTAAGCTGCGGTTCATCCAAACAGAGACACAGCTCCAGCGCGCAGGTGTCCCCGCTCGGTCCGCGGGCGCGAGGAGGAGGTCGCTCCACAGTTTTAGACAGATGTGGACTTTGAGAAATGTGAGATGTTCGGATTGGACCTAATACGATTCAAGATGTAAAAGCTTTATTGTCATATGCACAGCTACAGTGTAGATAATGCAATGAACAGCTAAAGTCCCAGGCTCCTCCCACAATGCATCATAAATATATCTGACATAAAACTAGTACTCATTTAAAAAAGTAGAAGTACTCAGATCTTGTACTTGAGTAAAAGTAGAAGTATTCAGACGTTGTACTTGAGTAAAAGTAGAAGTACTCAGACCTTGTACTTGAGTAAGTACTCAGATCTTGTACTTGAGTAAAAGTACTCAGGACTTGTACTTGAGTAAAAGTAGAAGTACTCAGGACTTGTACTTGAGTAAAAGTAGAAGTACTCAGATATTGTACTTGAGTAAAAGTAGAAGTACTCAGATATTGTACTTGAGTAAAAGTAGAAGTACTCAGATCTTGTACTTGAATAAAAGTAGAAGTACTCAGATCTTGTACTTGAGTAAAAGTAAAAGTACTCAGGACTTGTACTTGAGTAAAAGTAGAAGTACTCAGGACTTGTACTTGAGTAAAAGTAGAAGTACTCAGATCTTGTACTTGAATAAAAGTAGAAGTACTCAGACCTTATTGAGTAAAAGTAGAAGTACTCAGATCTTGTACTTGAGTAAAAGGAGAAGTACCAGAGTGTAGGAATACTCTGTTACAGTAAAAGCATTCAAAATGTTTCTCAAGTGAAAGTAGAAAAGTATTCTCATCAAAATATAGTGAAAGTAGCGACAGTAAAAGTAGTGATTATGCAGATTGGTCCATTCCAGAATAATATATATGATATGTTTTAGAGAGTAGAGGTCATCAAATGTAAATACTCAAGTAAAGTACAAGTACATCAAAATTGTACTTGAGTAAATGTACTTAAAAGACAAAGACCCTGTGCGTTGGACTGAACGAGTCCAAAGAGGAAATCAGCTCTGGACCACGCAGATGTGTCCGATGACCCTGAACGCATCGCTGCACCTCCACCCAGTCTTCCAGAGAGTCAGAAGGTGGAGACCTTTGTCTCCCGTCTTCCTCCGCGGCACATGTTCAGGTGTTCAGCTGCCGAGCCGCCGCACCCCTCTCTAATTTCTCGTTGCCCGTAGCTACGGCGCTTTCGTGCCAAGCGGTGATGTATGTTCAGCGTTTCAGAACGACGTCGAGAGGCAAGTCTGAACCTGAGGAAGAAAGGGAGGGCCGGGGTGCGTCTCCATATCTCCAGGGGAAGGAATTATGTGTGTGTGTGTGTGTATGTGTGTATGTGTGTGTGTGTGTTTACCTTTCCCTCGGCAGGCCTGTTTAGATTAAATCCAGCGGTTGTAGAGGCACTCCGATGGGCAATACCAAATGTATAATATGTTTGAGCGGTGGATTTATGTTTGAGGAACTTCCCAACACTCCCTAGAAAAAGCGTGTTTCCTTCCCGCAGTACTTAGGACGCAGTAATGCAGAATTTCTCACAGACTGAAGGAGCCTTGAAAGGCTCCAGGTGTCTCTCGGTGGGAGGTCACTTGAGGTCAACGTTCATTAAATGAAAGAGAAGAGAAAACTGGGTTTAGAAGGAAAGAGAATTCCTGGGAATATCAATGGAATTCCTGGTCGTGTGTGTGTGTGTGTGTGTGTGTGTGTGTGTGTGTGTGTGTGTGTGTGTGTGTGTGTGTGTGTGTGTGTGTGTGTGTGTGTGTGTGTGTGTGTGTGTGTGTGTGTGTGTGTGTGTGACAGTCGGGGGTCTTCCCCTTCCAGTTAGTGAAAACACACATGGTTGGATTTTTAGTTTTTTTTGTTTTTGTTTTTAGAGTTAGTGAAAACATTTGGTTTGGTGTTCGCTCAGCGCCTTGAAGTAGTCAAAGTCCGGCGGCGATGAAAGGGATCAGCGGCTCGGGGCCTGCAGTGCCACCCACCAGCACAAGGAACACACACACACACACACACACACACACACACACACACACACACACACACACACACACACACACACTCGTATGCTGAGCCGTGATATATTCTCAACCGTATGGGGGTTTAAAAAAGGAAAGGAGGAAATGCATCCATTTCTCTCTCTGTCCAAATACCGTATTGTGTGTGTGTGTGTGTGTGTGTGTGTGTGTGTTCTACATTGTGGTTTCTGGCTGCTGATCTGTGATAAGCGTTGAAGAGCAGAAGTCATCAGTTGTGGTTGAATTGTGTATTAGTGATGGCAGCTGTGTGTGTACTACACGAGAGTATCTGTCTATTGGCAGTGCGGTGTATCTGTGTGTGTGTGTGTGCGTGTGTGTGTGCGCGTGTGTGTGTGTAATCATCAGTCTTTGATGAGCGGGGGAATTCCAGTCTCGCCACTCTAATCTCCGGTTCATACCTTCCGCTCACTTTATACCTATAGCGCTTTTTTTTTTTTTACTTACACCTACAGTACATCCACCGCTCAGAAACTCCTACGCCATTTATCACCACAGTACTCGTGTTATAACACCTCCCCCTAGTGGAGAAATACTATATTACAAGAACAATCAATGCAAACTTAAGGGAAAGTATCGATATAAATATACTTAAAGTACCAAAAAGGAAGATTTCTACACATACTGATATGAACTGAACCTCAGCAGAAGAGGACTCTTTAAAGTAGAGACACTACATACTGATATACACCTGAACATCAGCAGGAGAGGACTCTTTAAAGTAGAGACACTACATACTAATATGAACCTGAACATCAGCAGGAGAGGACTCTTTAAAGTAGAGACACTACATACTGATATACACCTGAACATCAGCAGGAGAGGACTCTTTAAAGTAGAGACACTACATACTGATATACACCTGAACATCAGCAGGAGAGGACTCTTTAAAGTAGAGACACTACATACTGATATACACCTGAACATCAGCAGGAGAGGACTCTTTAAAGTAGAGACACTACATACTGATATACACCTGAACATCAGCAGGAGAGGACTCTTTAAAGTAGAGACACTACATACTGATATATACCTGAACATCAGCAGGAGAGGACTCTTTAAAGTAGAGACACTACATACTGATATACACCTGAACATCAGCTGGAGAGGACTCTTTAAAGTAGAGACACTACATACTGATATACACCTGAACATCAGCAGGAGAGGACTCTTTAAAGTAGAGACACTACATACTGATATATACCTGAACATCAGCAGGAGAGGACTCTTTAAAGTAGAGACACTACATACTGATATACACCTGAACATCAGCAGGAGAGGACTCTTTAAAGTAGAGACACTACATACTGATATACACCTGAACATCAGCAGGAGAGGACTCTTTAAAGTAGAGACACTACATACTGATATACACCTGAACATCAGCAGGAGAGGACTCTTTAAAGTAGAGACACTACAGACTGATATACACCTGAACTTCAGCAGGAGAGGACTCTTTAAAGTAGAGACACTACAGACTGATATACACCTGAACTTCAGCAGGAGAGGACTCTTTAAAGTAGAGACACTACATACTGATATATACCTGAACATCAGCAGGAGAGGACTCTTTAAAGTAGAGACACTACATACTGATATACACCTGAACATCAGCAGGAGAGGACTCTTTAAAGTAGAGACACTACATACTGATATACACCTGAACATCAGCAGGAGAGGACTCTTTAAAGTAGAGACACTACATACTGATATACACCAGAACATCAGCAGGAGAGGACTCTTTAAAGTAGAGACACTACATACTGATATACACCTGAACATCAGCATGAGAGGACTCTTTAAAGTAGAGACACTACATACTGATATACACCTGAACATCAGCAGGAGAGGACTCTTTAAAGTAGAGACACTACACACTGATATACACCTGAACATCAGCATGAGAGGACTCTTTAAAGTAGAGACACTACATACTGATATACACCTGAACATCAGCAGGAGAGGACTCTTTAAAGTAGAGACACTACATACTGATATACACCTGAACATCAGCATGAGAGGACTCTTTAAAGTAGAGACACTACATACTGATATACACCTGAACATCAGCAGGAGAGGACTCTTTAAAGTAGAGACACTACATACTGATATACACCTGAACATCAGCAGGAGAGGACTCTTTAAAGTAGAGACACTACAGACTGATATACACCTGAACTTCAGCAGGAGAGGACTCTTTAAAGTAGAGACACTACATACTGATATACACCTGAACATCAGCAGGAGAGGACTCTTTAAAGTAGAGACACTACATACTGATATACACCTGAACATCAGCATGAGAGGACTCTTTAAAGTAGAGACACTACATACTGATATACACCAGAACATCAGCAGGAGAGGACTCTTTAAAGTAGAGACACTACATACTGATATACACCTGAACATCAGCAGGAGAGGACTCTTTAAAGTAGAGACACTACATACTGATATACACCTGAACATCAGCAGGAGAGGACTCTTTAAAGTAGAGACACTACATACTGATATACACCTGAACATCAGCAGGAGAGGACTCTTTAAAGTAGAGACACCACATACTGATATACACCTGAACATCAGCAGGAGAGGACTCTTTAAAGTAGAGACACTACATACTGACACCTAGAGAGAGAGAGAGCTAACAGACGGAGGGAGTGGAGCACATATCTGCAGCTCACTGACCTCTCTAAGTGGATTACATGGGGGGAGACAGAGGGGGGAGACAGAGGGGGGAGGCATGGGGAGACAGAGGTGATGCATTCAGGCACATTTTGAAAGCATGCTCACTTCATTACAGGCTGGTATTTTACCCCAGAGGGAAGAAGAGTTGCAGCCAATCACTGCAGTGCAACCCGTCAGCCTGCAGCTCCATAGCAACACTGACGATAAGACGTCATGCAACAAGCGTATATTCTTATTTGTTAAGTAGACGAAAGGGAAAAGGCATTAAGATTAAGATTTGTCCAAAGGGGAATGTATTGCAGCAGCGGTACATTTAAGAAAACCATCCATAATTCTGCTTGGATACCGTCGTTAAGACCCTAACACATGTGTACTGTTGCTATAATAGATTAATACTTCATATAACGTCATAATTATTAGTTCAATGCTGTTGAAGATAAGTAATACGTTGTATGAATTGTGTTCAAAGTAGCTTTCAGACACATGTTGTGGATTTTCATACGTGTGAAAATACAGATATGTAAGGTGCTGGTTCTCAAGCCGAGGGTCAGGACCTTACTAGGGGTCACGAGAGATAACTAAGGGGTCGTGGGACAATCGCTAGGATGGGAAATATATATCTAATATAATATCGAGATTGAAAACAATGTTAATTTGTAAATGTTCGAATCAGAAACGTGTGATAGTGTGTGTGACTATTCCTGTTTGTATTAAGATGAGTGCCAACAGATGGAATACTAGTTTTGGAAGGATAGGGACATTTTACATAATTAATATAATACTTATTTATTAATTATTTTCCAGTATATTTCTCTCCAAAATAAAAGCCTTCATGCTTTAACCAGGGCTGCAACTGACAATTATTTCCAAGTATCGATTAATATGCTGATTATTGTCGAGCATTCGGTTTACTAGAATCCTGATGATATGGTTGAAGTAAACGCTCTTGAACCACGGTCCGGTCATATCTCGGATTTTGAGGACATTTCTCAAAAGCAAAGAGTGTGTGTCCGTCCCCAAGGAAAGCTCTGGGGTTTTGAGTATCTATGAGTGTTTTAAAGCCCTACTGGAGAAAGAGAGCGCTGTGATGCCTTCCTGGATTAATGCATGTCAATGGGGGGAAAAAGGGACGAGTGCAGAGACGGCAGATGTACTGTGGAGAGATGGAGGGGAGAAAGCTGCAGGCCGGGGCGTGGGAGAGCAGACTGCATTGAGCTGAAGCAGACCAGAGACTAATCTGGAGATCCAGGGCTTGTGAACACACACACACACACACACACACACACACACACACACACACACACACACACACACACACACACACACACACACACACACACACACACACACACACACACACACACACACACACACGGTCTAGATAAGAGTTTGTATTTATCGCCAATACGTCACATTCGATGTCAAACGAAAAATAACTTCTACTTCTAATAAGTAAAGTTTGTGTTCTTGCCTAAGTGGGAATTAAACCCTTAACCCTGGCTTTGAATACTAAATTACCTGAGTTTCTTTAAAGTCCCTTAAATGTCACAGGGCTGGCCTGAAATCAATGATTATTAAAACAACTGATTCATTAAATTCGTGTGTGTACCGCCAACAGTTCTCTAAGTTCACTTCATGTCACTTTTATACGGCTGTTAATTGTCACTTATTGTAATCTTGGCCTGATTTTCCACAATCGATTATTGAAATGAGTATTTTCCGAAGTCCTTTCGTTGTTAAGTCGCTTAAGAAACCGGATACAGCCCAGATTGAGTTATTAAAATGGCTTGTCACTCGCATTAAAAAGCTGTAAACAAAGATTATTCGCACGATATTAAGTATTCAATATATTGTTTACTGATTTATCTCCTTTTTAACGCAATAAAAAGGTATTTTTCGACTATTCTTTAGTTATTTAGACATCATATCACTTAACGTCTAAAATGAACCTTTCGTTATTCTTAACGTTATTATTTCTTGTTGGTCACTTATCAAGTATGTTATGTGTAAGTCAGGATGCACTAGTACGGTCATTGATACGATTTGCAGATTGATCAACAACAGAGTAACTGGCGACGTCGGAGGAATTAGAGACAAGAAGTCCGGCGGATTGTTTTCGCTCAGCTTCACATCGGTAGTTTTCTCGTGAGCGGTTTTAAACTCTCAGTCTATGAGATAACGTGTTGTGGGAGTCTGGATGATGATCTCAGTTATTATTATGAATCCGACCCGTGAACGCCCTACCCCGTGAACGCCGTACCCCTAACCCGTGAACGCCCTACCCCTCTCACTGAGCTGGAACACTTTAATTAACATCAAGACACGAATATCGTCTGGTGTCAGCGTCTCGAATGGGATTTATTTCACGGTACATTAATGTCTCTGGGTTCAGTCAGACAAAAGATGACATTTGAAAAAATCCCCTTGCAGGCTGGGGATTTTTAACGGACAATTTTCAATCAACTTATGGACTTTTTAGGATTTTATTTTACATCAATTGCATTTTCTGAACAATTATTTCGATGGTCGGTTAGTGTATACATACGTTTTTGATTAGTCATAGTCGTATGATGTGAGAAATGTCTCCTAGAAACCAAGATGGCCTTTTCAAATTCCTTGTTTTACTCAGCCAAATGTATCTAACCCTAACATTTGAGAAGCTGGAAACAGAGATCGACTTTAGCTTCCAAAATGTTTGGATCTGATGCTTTTGTATTGAATATTTGTGGGTTTTGGACTGGATGCAAACAGACTTTTAAAAAGGCGACCTCTTGCACTCTCAGAAAATGATTAAGGGGATTTATTGACATTTTCCAAACTAAATAATCTGATCAGAAATCACTACTGCGTTTCAATTAAAAACCACAGTACATCATTCATCAGTTAAGGGGGGCAAATATATGTATTTTTTGTGCTTTAATAGTCAAATATTCCACTAATTACCGCCTATTTTGTGTCTAAAATGTTACGATCTGGCACTTTTTTGTATTTTGTAACGCTATGAATAAAAATGTTGGGCATTTGAAGGCATCACCTTGCACTCTGGTAAACGAAACACGTATTTCCTACA
The DNA here is from genome assembly GCF_902827115.2 of Pseudochaenichthys georgianus. Lineage (NCBI taxonomy): Eukaryota > Metazoa > Chordata > Actinopteri > Perciformes > Channichthyidae > Pseudochaenichthys > Pseudochaenichthys georgianus. The sequence continues at coordinate 2,633,542 of NC_047520.1, forward strand.
CTTTCCTTCCATTTGGTCACCCTTAAAACGAGTCGTAGCCGTTCTCTCACACACTGGCACCCATCCACACAAACACAGATTCACAAAAGGCAGCACAGACTGAAGAATGCTGACTTTTCTCACCGCCCGCCTGCCTGGCATGCGTGCAGCGATGCCCGTCTGGCATCCGCTGTATCAACAAGCATGGGAAAGTCAATCAACAGATTCTTCCTCCCATCCCTCCCTCTCTGCTTTAACCCAAAACGCTGTCAATCCTTTGAACTGAGGAGTGAGTTCAGATCAATGCTCTTTATTTGAGGTTAGCTTGTATCTTCTGGTTCTCACTGACCTTGCATCATTAAACAAACATGGAGAACTTTTCTACTTCTCTTTTGCGAAGAAATGCGTGGAAATGTTATGATGGAGCGCCCTCTGGTGGCGATGGTGGATTACAGCAATAGATATTCATAAAATAAAAGAGAATTGATCAATTAAACAACTCCAAAAGTGTAGTTTTTTTTAAATGTGGTTCCCCCTGGAGTGTTTTGTGTCCGATTCACTTAGAAATATTCCCAAAAAAACATTATTTCAACTTGGTTTTAAACTGCTTTGGGGTTTTTATTTAGTCATTTCTCACAGTTGTCAGTGTAAGATTGTGTTTTTGTTGCCAAATGTGCCACTAAATGAATAAAAATACCGATAATATGTATTTTTATATCAACAAACATGCTCATCTCCCTCCCTTTCTTGTCGCCCAACAGGCTTGCCATGGCTGTGTGGGATCCAAATGTGACTGCAGTGGAGTAAAAGGAACCAAGGTAGGCAGAACGCCACCCATTTTTTTAAAATCATGCAGCCCTAAAGTGTTGGAAGACTTTTTGATTATATTTCTCTGTGTTTCTGTGCAGGGTGAACGGGGTTTCCCGGGTCTCACCGGACAGCCAGGGGTTCCAGGTTTCCCCGGACCTGAGGGGCCAATCGGAGGCAGAGGAGAGAAGGTGGGTTCGGGGGCAATTTGGAAGACGTTTTGAAAAGTTTTACTGGAAAAAACGAAGGAAGAGTTGGGAAGTGGAGACGAGAAAAGTGGCTTTGGATTGAGTATTTGTATGAGTTTGGATGAGTGCAGTTTTTATGGCTGTGCAATATATATTTTCCTGTTTTAGTCCCGGTTATATTTTGTTTTATTTTAATTCCTAAACGGAGCAACAATCAAAGCATTCAGATTCGTATTCAGGTAGAAAATGTAGGTATTTGCAAGTAAATGTTGAGGATGCTCTTATAATGAAGGTGGGGTTTCCTTTCAATTGTTCCATGTACATTGCAAATGAGTCAATATCAAAACAATAAGTACTGAATATTAAGAAAATGTTCAACTTTAAGGTTAAAATGTTTCTTAATTTTGCGATTACATTTGAAAGAAGTTGAAAAACATGGCCATTCAAAGGAGGCTGTGTGTTTTATGGTTTGAACTAGGGCTGTGCGATTATGGCAAAAATCATAATCACGATTATTTTGGTCAATAATTGATATCACGATTATTAAATACGATTATTCATTGACTTTGAAAACATCCATTTATTGAACTTTAAAATAAATTAAAATAATAATTTGAACAGTATCTGTTTAACTGTCGATCACCCTGAATGTAGAATTCAACTGAAAAAGGAATAAATAAAATAAATGATATATTTATATTTAAATAAATAATATCAAAATAATAAATAGCAATAAACAAGATCAACAAATATTTTTGGAGCGTACTTCAACAAGCTACTAAACATATATAAATATGATAAATAAAAGCAGATATGTTGCAGTGCGCTGTCACAACCTAGCAAAGCTAAATAATCGTTTTTTTCGATTATGTTGTTTTCGTAATTGTGGCAGGCCAAAGTCGTAATTGCGATTTAAAATACGATTAATTGCACAGCCCTAGTTTGAACACATATTGGAGTAAGTATTTGTTCTAATCCAGTTTGATGTCTGTTTTTCCTTTCAGGGTACTGATGGATCTCAGGGGCTTTATGGTCCAAAAGGAATAAGAGTAAGTATTAGTTTGCTTATACTTTACTTTGGACACAACCCGAGTAAAGAAAATCTTTATCCAACATAAACATTCATATTTTACTCATTCTCTTCACTTTTGATGAATCCCATTGCGTAGTCAAACAGATGAATCTCAGTTACTGTAGTTTCCCATGTTAATTCACCAACACAGTAAAAACAGGAAATACTTCACAGTGTAATGCCCTCATCTGACCAGCAGAGGTCCCCAATTCGCAGGCTAAAAACTCTATTTAATATTTTCTGCATCTTCTAATAATGGCTATTTTTCCTATTTTCTCTCTAACAGGGGCCATCTGGATTGCCAGGATTCCCAGGAACGCCAGGACTTCCCGTAAGTGTTCCCACATAATCGAAAAAGCAGGGTGGAAAGAGTACTAGAATATTTTAAGTAAAAGTACAGTAACTTCAAATATATTTTACTCAAGAACAGGTAATATTAGTATCACAGGTAAAACGATAGGTCAGTTTTAATGTAGTCTGAGTAAGCGTTACATTTCTCAAAAGGGGTAATATGTATATGACACCACACTGCCAATACGTCCAAACAAACAATACAACACTACTTTTCTATCCATGCACTTTGCACACAACTGGTCAAACAAAAACCAGCTTTGATTGACTTAACCATACAATTATACAACATGCAGACAGTAAGTTACAAGTGAGCACTGCAGCGAGTGCAACAAGCATTATTAAGCCACAAATTAAATATATTCAGACTTATTAAACAATCAATAAAACATAATTAAAGCAGACAACATTGAAATATAGTATAGAAATATGCATTAAATGGCAGCTGTAGCCACACACTGTATACACAACTTGTAATGCACACACACAATGTTGACTAGCTACAGTGGTGTAAAGTAACTAAGTAGATTTACTCAACTACTGTACTTAAGTACTAGAGGTACTTGTACTTTATATGAATATTTCAATGTTATGCTACTCTGTACTACTCCACTACATGTATTTCATACCTTTAGTTACTTTACAGATCTAAACTAAAACTAGCTGCACATTTACCAGCTTTGAGAACACTTTTATGATCAATCATTATAAAACATATATATTATTCTGAAATTGACCAATCTGCACAATGATTAGATTTACTTTTGGTACTTTAACTATATTTTGATGAAAATACTTTTCTACTTTTACTTGAGTCACATTTTGAATGCAGGACTTTTACTGTGACAAAGTATTCCTACACTCTGGTACTTTTACTCAAGTACAAGATCTGAGTACTTCTACTTTTACTCAAGTACAATATCTGAGTACTTTTACTAAAGTACAAGATCTGAGTACTTCTACTTTTACTCAAGTACAAGATATAAGAACTTCTTCCATCTCTGGCTCTGACATTAAAACCGTTGATCTTTTTGTGTTGCCTAGCTACATTAAAGCTACAGTAGCACAGGTGTGTGTTATCGGCTAATCGCCTGTCATTTTGGGACTCTCGTACACCACAAAGTGCTCCTTATTTAGCTTCAGTTTTAACTTCTTCATTGTTTTTCGGGTATATAACAAGTCCACAAAGAGCAGGAAGTCCTGAAACGAAGGTAAAAGTTCCTCAGCAAAGAAGAAACCGCCGGATGATGCTCCATGTTAGCATTTTTAGCATGTTAGCTATTGTGTGTGTTTGATTTGCGTCACTCTACGTCCCCGCCGGGTGGTGCATTACATTAAACATATGGTATTTGTTCCATTTAGCAAAACGTTTAGCATGACTTAAGTTAATCAACAAGTAATGCTTTTTCTTAATATAAGTTATTAAAAGTAGTTTAACGCGTCTTAAATCCCCAGGAATAATTTAACACTGCTTTTTTTTTTTCTTCATTGAAAAACATTGGAAAAATTGCCAAAACATAATAGAACAGATAATCAAATATATCGATTAAAAGTGATTTATTACAATTTTAAAACACATAGATTTGGGTAAAAATTATATAAATAACTAGAAAATAAATAAATGTACCATTTATAAAATTATATGTTTACAATCAATTCAATTTGATATTACTAATTTTTACGACATGGCAATTACATATAATCTTTCCTTTGAGTAGTGACTGGTTGATTTGAACAAAAACTATTTTTAAATCTAAAACCCAGGAAGTATGTGAGATGTGACTTCCTGTTTACTTTGTGTTTCCTCAGGGTCTGCCCGGCCAGGATGGACCGCCAGGGACCGAGAGGAATTGCGGGCCGGGCTGCAAACGGGACAAAGGTACCTGATCAATAGTTTAAAATAAAGCAATTCCCAAACACCTTTATGTCTGAAAACTTAGGATAAATTGGATCATTGTTTATCAGACTTGATGATGCTTCTGGTATATTTTCTAATAAACATACGTTTGCTCAGTAATTTCTTTTTGCTTGCTTTAATTACTATTATATGTGGTTATATTTCCCCCAGAATTATTCAGAATTCTTTTGTATTTATGTATAGAAGGACCATGCATACAAAACATTAATCCCAGCAAAGAGAAGAGATGCAAGATTATAGCTAATTTTCCATCTGTGGTCCTCAGACAGGTTCATAACAATCAATAAACAAATAATAAACATTGCATGATCTCTATCAGTCAAGAATTTTTAAAAAACCTGATTTAAGTACAGCTCATAAATTATCCTAGTACCACTTGAAATACACTTACATGATCTCGGTCACTCAAATAATTACAAAGCCTGATTTAAATTCAGGTTACGAAATAACACTTAGTACACTTCAAATACACTTAAATAAAAAAAAAAAAAAAAAAAATATATAGTATAGTATGACGATACAGTTCAAATAAAAAAAATAAAAAAAACTCAGCGATACAGTGTAATTAATGTTCACTTCAAATAACTTAATCAAATATCTAGATATCGTATGACAATACAATACAAAACCTCAGATTACGTGAATTAATGGTGGCATGACTGGTTGCTTAATATCATTTTTTTTTTTTTGCACCATAGGAAAACAAGGTTAAAATCAGTACAGGTTTTAGGTTCAACTGGAAGAGTGTTCCGGTGCTCGATGGCCGTAAACGAAAATGCTATTCTCAAGATGCCAAAGCCTCTTGCATGCCGTAAATTAAACCTTTTATGAGCTTCGACTTATCTTCACTAAATTCATGGTCCACTCATTAGCTTTTCTCTATATTTTGACAGATAAAGATTATAATAATGCATCATATTTATAGAGCTTTTCTTGAACCTCAAAGACACTTTACAGCAGGGGTGTCAAACTCAAGGCCCGGGGGCCACATTCGGCCCGCGACTTTCATTTCATGTGGCCCCACAAGAGCTTGCAAAGAATATAATATGTTTACTATAACGGTTACATGCTACAGAAGCACGTTGCCCATAACTACATGTCCCACATGCATCTCAAATATGACTTTTTCCTCAGAATTTGCCTTTTTTTCTCAGAATTTGCCTTTTTTTCTTCAAAATATGCATTTTTTCATAGAATCCCTTTTTCTCAGAATTAGATTTTTATTTCAAAATGTCACTTCTATTTATTATTCTCCAGGAATTTGGATTTTCTTTTTAAAATCATTTGGGACATACGCACTGAAAAGACTTGCAATCTTTTGCCCTATACTTCTGCTTTCAGACGTAGTTAATTATGAAGTTATTACCCTATCCGATGATAATCCAATGCAGAGGCAATGATGTAATATAATACATTATTTAATATATATGATATATTTTATATATGTATTTTATATAGTCTTAAAGTTACAACCGGCCCTTTGAGTGCAACCATAATGTTGATGTGGCCCGCGATGAAATTGAGTTTGACACCCCTGCTCTACAGAGTAAAGATGCATGAAAAGTTAAAACATCACACTTAAATGATATAAAACACAAACATTAACTACAGATGAAATCAGCTGTGTGTTGAATGTGTTGTTCTTCTCTGCAGGGCGACAGGGGTTTCCCAGGAATTGGAGGAATTCTCGGTCAGCAGGGGCAGCCGGTGAGTTTGCAGCATTCACGAAAAAGTTTTTATTAAAAAAAAACATTGTTCTTCCTTAACATGTTCTGCTTTCCTCTCTTAGGGTGTACCTGGTCTGCCGGGGATAAAGGTCAGTGCTCCCTTCGACTTTAAGCATTTCTGATTGGTGTGTAAAATCAGAGCTTCGAGGTATAAGTAACTGAAACACCTGTGGAGCAGGGTTTCCGCGAGGATTTTTTCTTGCCGGTCAAGTGTCCGGAAATAATTGATTTGACCGGACAAATTCGAAAGTTACCGGACATAAGAATAAGAATTGTGTAGCAGAGTTTCCGTTAGCAGGTAATTACCGGACTATGACCGGCAGATATGAGTCATTTTTATATTTGCTTCAGTTTATAATCGTTACAAATCGAAAAGTTCAGATTCATTTTCAATAAATGATTCCCCAAACACATCATTATTCACATTCAAACACGTATAGTAGATGAAGTACATTATTCAAAAGTTCACATTAACTTCATCTCCCTCTTCTGTATCGTGTCATGCAGCTCGCTAATCCGGTAACGAGTGACCAGTGACTCGTGTATAACCAGTGTAGCTTGTTCCAGAGGGAGATACAATAGCTACGTGTGTTAATAATAATAATAATAATATATTTAATTATATAGCGCTTCTCATCTGCCAAGACAAATCTCGAAGTGCTTCACAACAAGGGGATACTGATACGCTTTGAGATAATAAAAGACAATAATTGTAATAATAATAAGAAATCAAAAATAAAATATAAATAGAGTACAAAAATAAAAGTCGGAGATAGCGATAAAATGGCAGTACTCCAGGTGTACCGTGTTATGTGTATGAACCCTGAACATCAGCAGGATATCATCCTTTCCTTTTCAAATGTGTCCTTTTGGATAGTTGCTTTCCTGCCACACGATGGTGCTGTTTATTAGTTCACGTCTCACAGTTTCCCCCTGGTTGTGCTGTCCTCCACAGGGCGACCCGGGTGATGTGATCTCCACCAATCGTTTTGGAGAGAAAGGTTCAGTGGGGCTGCCCGGACTACCAGGAGTTCCTGTGAGTATTAAAACACATTCATCTGGATTCGGTCCTCACTTGAAATTCAACTCTCGATCCACAAAAGTATGTTTTTATGAATGACATTTTGTCGTGGATGTTTTTGACACAGGGAAGTTCTGGACCACCCGGTTTGCAAGGCCCACTCGGCCCACAAGGACACAGAGGTCCTGACGTAAGAAGGCCGCGGCAAAGCAAATATCACCGTCTACATTTCTATATTTCATGTTTGTTTTTTAGCGTTGAATTATTCCGGTTGTTGAACTGAGATGTTTTCTGGGCTTGTTTTCTAGGGTCGTTCAGGTCCTCCCGGCAGTCCCGGACCAAAGGTCAGTCAAAGCCAATAAAATAGACTTTACAAAGCTTAGATGCTAATGCGTTTTTCTCCAATACACTTATTTTTCTCCAAGTATTATGAAACTGATAACCTGCTTTCTCCGATAGGGAAACATGGGGTTGAACTTCCAAGGCCCCAAAGGAGAGAAGGTATTTAATGTTTCAAGAGTAACAGTTTGATTAGCATCTTCTAAAGCTAAAGCTAAAAGTGTGTGTGTGTGTGTGTGTGTGTGTGTGTGTGTGTGTGTGTGTGTGTGGTGTGTGTGTGTGTGTGTGTGTGTGTGGTGTGTGTGTGTGTGTGTGTGTGTGGTGTGTGTGTGTGTGTGTGTGTGTGTGTGTGTGTGTGTGTGTGTGTGTGTGGTGTGTGTGTGGTGTGTGTGTGTGTGTGTGTGTGGTGTGTGTGTGTGTGTGTGTGTGTGTGTGTGTGTGTGTGTGTGTGTGTGTGTGTGTGTGTGATCACAGGGTGAACCAGGTCTGGCAGGCCCTGCTGGTCCTCCGGGACAAGTGGGAGAACAGAAGAGACCACCGGAGACGGAGATCCAGAGAGGAGATAAGGTAATACTGCCGACACGGCATTATACACACAAAACATTTATTCCTTTGGATCCGTTTCTCAGACGTAACGTGTTTCTCTTTTAGAGAGGATTTTTTAGAGAGGATCTGAGCAGTGACATCGAAGACAATGCAAAGTTAAATAGTTGGAAGGACACAAAATGGCAGCCAAAGCACAAACTAGCCTAATTTAAGTACGAGAATTTATAATGCAATAAATGTTTCCATCAGAAGAAAACAAACAAAAAACAACATCGACACAGATTATTTTAAGATAAGTGTCCTTCCAAGTCCTTTACAAACTGCTAGGGGCTGCTACTTTCACTACAGCCACTGGATGGCAGCAGATATGTATTGCACCTGTTGCTCCTACTTTTCCTCTGTGTGGGAGGTCAATACATTATGTATTGTGGGATGGTCAATTGAATAATGGATATATATAAATGTATATATTTAACTGTATTCGTACTTTTAATTTTTGCTTTTGTTCTCACCGTAGTGGATGATGCATAAAACCTAGAAATCTGTTTCTGATTGTACAAAATGTAGTTTTTTTAAAGTCTTAATTCCCTGACAATGTTTCGTGGAGCGGTTATATTGAAACGTTGATCCTTTTGTCTGCAGGGAGACCCCGGTCTTCAAGGTTTTCAAGGTGATCCAGGATATCCAGGAGCCCCTGTGAGTATCTGTTGTATATCGATATATAAAATATGTTAGATGAAGATTATAAGAATATATGTCAACATGAAAGTCCCGGGTTCTTCTAACAGCCATGTTTCTGATGTTAGGGTCCCTCAGGAGGCCAGAAGGGAGGCAAGGGCGAAGCAGGAGATGCAGGCAAACGAGTGAGTACACTTCACACAAAAACAGATCTCATTCTGACTTATTATGAGGACAAGTATTTCCCCATCACTTCTGTATGTCCAACCCCAGCCTTTTCATACAGTTACACTTTCTTCTAAAGATGTCAGTATGCTTCAGAGAACTGAATCGTCTAAAAGCAGCAAGAATTCCTCTTCCTTTAAGTGGAAGAGTAAAACATGTCCATACTCGTATAATTAATTAATTAATTCCACAAAGACACACTAAAGAATCTGAATTCTTTTAACAAGCAGCGGGATGCAGCCATTACAGATCAGATCTTATACAGACATATTCATTCAAAATGGTGTCCGATTTCATTGGACTGGTGAAGCGTTAACAATCAACCTTTTACTGAACAAGTAGCTGCATTTCCAAACATATCTTCACTTGTCAAGTCTAGACTAAGCATGGCTAACCTTTCACATTGTATTCAAGTTCATAGAGAACCTAAATGTCTTTTCTTGATCACCATTTTTCTTTTATCCGCAGGGCAAAAACGGCAAAGATGGCGACCCCGGTGGTTCAGGTTTCCCCGTGAGAATTACCAACAAACAAGACGATTCATAACTCTTTTTAAAAAAAAATCTCTCATTTGTATTTCTAACTTTCTTTATTCCTTCATCAGGGAGGTAAAGGAGACTCAGGCCAGCCAGGGCCTCCAGGAAGGGATGGGGAGACGGTGGGTTTTCTACAACTATAAAAACGATATTCAAATCATAAAAGAAAATGTAAAAGTCGTGTTGTCGTTATTGTTTGAATAATGTCCCCGTCTTTCTTTCTTTTTAGGGTTTCAAAGGTGATCGTGGATACCCAGGCCCACCAGGCGTGGTATGTGTTCTACCTTTTGTCCATTAAAACGATCTTAACTTAATTTTCTTATCTTAGATCCACTTTGAAAAGTTTCTGCAGGTCTTTATCAACGAACAGTTCAAAAGTGGCTTCTTGGTGCACTACACATTTCTGACCGCTAGGTGGACATTTCTCTGTATAAAGATTTTCTTGTCTTTTATATTACTTATTAAAGAAATGTATGTTTTTGATAATAAAAAAAACCAATATTATTATCCAGTGTCTCTAATGTTGATCCAAATTTAACTCTGTCATTTAGAATTCAGAAAAAATAGTAAAATTGCTTTATTTCTGGTGGTAAATGGTGGCAAGATATCCCTCTGTCTCACCTTGACTCCATTTGATTACTTCGAAATATTAATATCATTCTTCATTATTACTTTATTTGAATTATTTATTAATACATTGGAATAAATACCTTTTTATAAGTCAAACAAGAAGCCTGTGAGAGTTCCTGCTTTTCTTCTAAACGTGTGTAATGTCTCTTCGTCCCACCAGGTGATCGGCTCGCAGACGGGGAGTGGGCAGGTCGGCCCTAAAGGTGAGCCCGGCTACCCCGGGTCACCTGGATACAAAGGAGAGAGAGGACCAGGAGGTAAACACACACACACACACACACACACACACACACACACACACACACACACACACACACACACACACACACACACACACACACACACACACACACACACACACACACATTCAAATGTATTACAATATATTTAGGGTTAGGGTTGGCTACATTTCAGAGGCAGATATTGTACTTTGTACTGCAGGAATAGAAAGTAGTCTTCAATGTTTACTTCAGATTAGCTCCTCGTCAGAAATGAGCATGCTTGATGTCTCTCTCCATAGAGGCTGGGTCATCATGTTGATCACATAGCTATCATCTGCCTCAAACAGTCCTGCTCTTCTAGGTCATCAGACATCCTGTCATGTTCACAGCTACAGTTGATACCTTTGTTAGCATGCTACTCTCATGTTGGACGAGGACACTCACTATTTCCCCAACACTTTTAAATATATATTTCTGATTAAAGCCGTTCCCTCCTGTCCTCCGCAGGTTTATCGGGCCCTCAAGGAGCCCCAGGACTCTCAGCTACCGGGGGTGGAGGCGTCTCAGGACCTCCAGGCTTCCAGGGAGAGAAAGGTCTGAAGGGAGATGCTGGCGTTACCGGCCTTTCTCTGCCGGGACCCCCAGGACGAACCGGGTCCACCGGGGGTCAGGGAGCTCCGGGACTCCCCGGACCTCCAGGATTCTCCTCGGGTCAACAAAACTGCGTTGCCGGAGAGCCCGGACGCCCAGGAGTCCATGGAGAGAGAGGGTTCCCCGGAGGGTCTGGACAGAAAGGTGAGAGGCACCGGTGTTTGTGGATTTAATGATCAGAATCAGAATCAGGTAGGTTGACACATATTTAAATGTATATATTTAATTGTATTCGTATGTTTATTCTTCTTTCATTTAATTTTGTATTTGTACTTTTATTCGTATTATTCCCGTGTACATTCCATGCGTACTATCTGTGTTTCCTTCTGTTGCTGCTATCAGATAATCAAGGTCCCTCTTATCTTATCTTAGAAAGGGCGTCAGAGCAATGAACCGATACTTAAAAGTTGAGTTATGTAGATTTTTACAGCGTCTAACAACTTACATTTAAGTCCTCCAAATTGAAATTGGCACAGTGGGGAAATAAGCATCGACCAATCAGAGGGGCAGCAGTTCTATCCCTCCATCCTGCAGTCAACACAAATAAAATAAAAATAATAATAATAATAATACATTGCATTTCAAAGCGCTTTTCCAGGTGCTCAAAGACGCTTTACAGTGGTGATAAAACATGATAAAATAGAATTTAAAAGTTATTAGAACAAGATAAAATAACATTTAAAAGTTATGAGATAAAAATAATACATTATTATACAAACATAAGAAGTGAAGATCCGGCATATTGACTTTTCAAGAGAGGAGTTAAAATGTCTGATGGTCGCTTTGGATGAAAAACGTGATGTAATTCTTTATCACACTATATATAGAATCCGTTATTGTCGTTATACAGGTACAATGAGATGAGTAGAGCTACTCCTTTTTTTTTTTTTTTAAACAAACAAGAGACGTACAACATTCAGGAGAAGACAACAAGCATTCATACTTCAATAAGCACTGACCGGTGAGGGTTTGCTCCTCCAGGTGATAAGGGCGAGACGTGTGTGAACTGCTTTGGAGGCACCAATGGCATCCCAGGACCCCAAGGACCCGCCGGACAGCCAGGATTCCCCGGTAACACCTCTTCACTTTCTACTCCCATCATGCATTGCTTTATGTCAGGGGTGTCCAAACTGTGGTCCGGGGGCCATTTTGATTCGGCCCTCGGCAAATTAAAAAAAGTATAATGGAATACGGCCCAGGAATGAAACTCTTATATTGTACTTCTTAAATATATATGTAAACGTATATTACACCGTAGTATTCATGTGTTACTGTAATATAACAAGCCTACTTTTCAAATAAATTCAGTCAATTCAAGTTGGGAACATTTCAAACACATCAAAGGAACCCGCTTACTAAGAAAAAAGGCCCAATAACGTATTTACCTAACGAGCTTGAAAAAGCCCCATCATATTTCCTGAGGCTTCTGTTTTGACGAATGAGCTGCCAACAAAATAAATCAAACCTTACAGAGTGCCCCAGTGATGCGTCCTAAAACCCGGAAGTAAGCGGGTTCCTTTGATATAGGCATTTTCAAGTATCGAGCATAATTTACCAACTTCTAACTGAACTTATGAGGCGGTATACCTCCAGCGAGTGGCCCAGCCCTTCGTATGTTTTTCTGTATGTGGCCCTCGGTGAAAAGAGTTTGGACACCCCTGCGTCATGGAGACATCTTTGGACTTGCATAGGTTTGAATGTACTGTGTTGTTAATCCGTTGCCTCTCCTCCAACAGGAGGTCCCGGAGGTCCAGGAGTCAAAGGAGACCGAGGATACCCAGGATCTCCAGGCTCCTCTGGACCCGCTGTTAGTACCTTTTTACTTTCTCTTCTTCAGTGGTTTCACCGGGGTGACCATTTATAAATGCAAATACTACAAATACAAAATGTAATAATTTAGAAGTTGTTAAAATACCTATGGAGACTGTTTGAAAGTTAAGGGCCCATTTGTCACATGTATGAAAAGTGTACAAGTACATCAATTCCAATACAACCTGCTTTTACACTAGGCTTCTGCCGTGGGAATCTCAATCTCAATCTTTATTTATTTATATAGCACATTTAAATCAACCTCAGTTGACTAAAGTGCTGTACAGGGAATACATACAATATAAAATAACACAATGGGAGTAAAATAATAAAACAATAATATGATAAAAAGCACAATAACTAGAAAACGTATACAAACACATTCAAATGTAAAAATGTAATGTTCAACTACCGTACTTTTCGGACTATAAAGCGCACCTGCATATAAGCCGCAGCAGCTAAATTGTCCGTCTGTCTTGCTCTCGTTCTGTCTCTCGGTTCCACTTTTACTTTGGTGCGCTACCTGTCTCGCTCTTTTCCGGCCTCCAGCTTTTCCTGCTGGAGCCCGCCGCTTAAAGGTGGCGGGCGCGGACCGGTCCTAGAGCCCGTAGTGTTAAAGGTGGTTAATTTTACCTGTGAAATCCATAGATGTAGGAGGTTCCCTAGTGGCCGTTAGCTGTACAAAGAAAATGGGGAAAAAGTCGCGGCTTATAGTCTGAAAAGTACGGTAGTATTAAAAGCCAGTGCGAAGAGTTTTTAGCTGAGATTTAAAAAGTTCAATAGTAGTCTTTTATCGTCCATGGTTAGGTCTCCTTTGGGTTTCACTGAATAAAAACGGTCTCTTTCTCTGATCCTCTCCTCAGGGTCCCTCCGGTTCTCAGGGTTCTCCAGGTTTCCCCGGACAGAAGGGAGACCCCGGAGACGCCGTCACGGTGAGCGGTGGGCGGGGAGACAAGGGAGACAGCGGATTCCCCGGATCTCCCGGTCTTCCCGGTTTGGACGGTCGACTCGGTCGCGATGGACAACCCGGAAACCCAGGAGCCAAAGGAACTCCGGTAGGCGGCTCAGAAGGGCCTAAAAACCTTTATTTAAAAAAAACCTTTGATTAAACTTGTGTTTCTTTTTTATATTACGCCCCGTGCAGCACTTTGGGATTACTTCTCAGCAATAAAAGGTGCTTTACAAATACAATTTGAGCCAAAGGAACTCCGGTAGGCGACTTTCCCTCCAGCAACTAGACCCGTCCATCCATGATATAATAATGATAATACACTTTATTTGTCTAGCACCTTTCAAGCTTCACAGAACAAGATGAAAACACAACAACACTATGAAAATAGATATAGATATAAAGATAAAACATCTACAGTGATCCTCATGAAATTCCCTTGAAGTAAAACTGACAAGGGAATTAAAATAGGTTAAAATAAAACAAATTTTAAATAAAAGCGAAACTGAAAAAATACAGTAAACCATGAACAATGATACTATAGTGAGAATTGAAAGTTAACCCAAATTAAAAGCCATTGGAAACATTTCATCGGAGTTTGCTGTTCTAAGATCCCCAGCTCTCTTGTGTGATACCCTTGGGGTTTCTCAAAGCAGGGCAGTGGAGGATCCAAGGGTTCTTGTTGGAACATAAAAAGAAAAGCAGTCGCTGAAAAACATTAAAGGTCACCTATCATGCTATTTCTAGGCAATATCATAGGTCTCAGATATATGAGAACCATGCCTATGAAGTGTTTTGGTCAAAATACCAAACAGATCACCCGTTCTAGCCGTGCCTCGTATCCCTCTATTTCACTTCCTGTTTCAAAAGTGCTGATTCTGGGTATAAACAGGTCTCTCTTGAGAATGAGAACCTGTGTCTCAATGAGATTTTCACCTGTATAAATAAAGGCAAAATAAAAAAATAAAGCTTCTTTTTTTTTTAAACTGAAAGAAAAAAATTAATAAGAGGGGGCGGAGCTTATGCCGGCTCATGCGGGACCTGGCAGATACTGTCTAAAATGCTGCGGTGATTAATTGATCTAATGATTATTAGATGAAGGATTCTCTCTGAAACAGTCTGGAGCTCAAAGGCTTTCTCTCTTGCCGGTTACACCACAAGGTGAGTTCCTTTTTACTTCCTGCTTCTTCACACACATGCTCTCCAGCACAGGTTAGCTCTGAGTGTTAGCGATGCTAATGTGAACACCGACCATATTACATCCAAAACTGTCGGGCATTGTTTCTGATAGCAACGTTTCTGATTGGGCCGTGGGTCCGCCGACGATATTACGTCATTTCGGACGCAAATCTGGATCAGCTCCGTTGTATCCCCCGTTTTTAGAGATTTGGGTACGGAGGAAAAGAGAGAGGATTTTATTTTACAATACAGACAACACACGACGTAGCTTTAGGTAGCAAAACACGGAGATATGCTCACCTTAGCTGTTATTCTGATCAAAAGTCGTGGCATTAAAACAAGAAAAAACGCGGCTGAAGGTTAATCCATAGGTTAGAGCAATCTGTCTGTCACTTTGAAAGAATTATTGATAATCCATAATTCAATTTTTAGGCAAAAATCGGAGAATAAATATTAGCTGCTAATTGTAGCCACCAGAGTGTGTCGCAGCTCCGGTTTTGGCTACGCGTCACTCTCACTCCTTATTTGGTAACGTGTGTATGTGGAACCTACCCTCGATTCCATTGGCTCTGACGGTTAAAAAGAGATGTCAATCATCAAAATCGACCAATGGGGGCCAGAGATAGGTCAAATCCACCCAAATGACCCCAGAAGTGGTTTTTGCTAAATCTCTCTAAAAAGGTCAAATTTCACTTGTTTTGCATCAATCTTGAAACAGGGTACTTCTTATATGTTGTACTTTGGATTCCTAAAGCTTTTAGTCTACCATCCCATCATTCAAGGCTGGTTTTCACTATAAGTAATGTGGTTTTTTTGGACGGACACAATCATTTAAACTTTTTTACTATGTTCAATCTGAATTTACTTTAAAATAAAAAACACCTATATTGATTCTGACTCTTCTACATCCAACTCACAGGTTTATCATTGCTTTGAGAAAAAAGATTATTAATGTTCCCCTTTTAGAAGTGTAGTTAGGGCTAAACAGGTTTTAATCAAATCAAATCAAATCAAAATGTATTATAGCACAAAAGCAAATGCAAACGTCATAGCATAACAATTATAAAATCATTATACAACATTATACATCAACATAAGTATTGCCATGTGATAAAAGCATGTGACTGAAGGGATGGTAATGATGAGCCGAAACTAGGTGGAAATTAGTTCACAAGGAAGACTGATGCGAAGAGATGGGTTTTCAGTTTGCTTTTGAAGGAGTCAACAGAAATAGCTTCGCGGATCTGAAACGGGAAGAAGATTCATAAGTTGATGGTTGTTTAACTTCTCTGTGTTGGATAGGGTTCCCTGCTGGTGAAAGGAGAGCGAGGACCCCCTGGTGACTCAGGTCCCTCTGGTAACCCAGGAGACAGAGGTCCTGGCGGGGCCCCGGGCTTCGGACCTCAAGGGTCTACAGGAGACAAAGGTGTCCAAGGAGTCTCCGGAAGATCTGGAGGGCCCGGTGCCCCCGGTAAGTTTAATTAAAAAATGTACTTATATATATTTTTTTATATGTTTCTTACATTTTCACAGGGTAACACAATGAAGAAGGAGCATGATACCAATATGTACCCCCTTTTTTCCACTTATCCCAAACACAGAACACATTTTCCACACATGCAATCAAATAATAAAAAGTAAAAATACATAAATTACGTCAAAGGAAAAAAATGAAAAATAAATAACTAAAGAAATCCCAAAAATAAATACATTATAGAAAGAAATACTATTGTATTAAGAGGACATCGTTTATTTGTTTTATTAAAAGGTAAAACACTTCTTATACTGTGAGTTTAGGAAATGTGTTTCTAAGACCAGGAAAAGACAATGAATCCATATCTATATAGTTCGATAGGCCAGTGAAACTGACAAGACTCTTAACATTATGGGACATTTGGAAGGATCACAGGAAGTTGTTTATCTCCTCTAGACTTTTTAAAATAAAAACAGAGAAAGCTAAACAAGTAAAAGCCTGTTAGATCGTGGAAAAATCACTGCTAGACTTCCCATAGGACTATTCATACATTGCATTACATTACATTTAGCTGGCGCTTTTATCCAAAGCGACTTACAATAAGTACATTCGACCAAGAAGATACAAACTTGAAGAAAACAGAATCATAAAGTACATCAGGTTTCATAGAGCAAAAACATTTCAAGTGCTACTCAACTGGCTTTAGATAAGCCAGCCCTTTATTAGTATATAAGTGCTTTGTTAATAGTTCTATCCTCGAAGTGGAGTCGAAAGAGATGAGTTTTCAGTCTGCGCCGGAAGCTTTCTGCTGTCCTGATTTCAATGGGGAGCTCATTCCACCATTTTGGAGCCAAGATAGCAAACCCATGTGTTTTTGCTGATGGGAACTTGGGTCCCCCTCGCAGCGAGGGTGCAGCGAGTCGTTTGGTTGATGCAGAGTGTAGTGCACGCGCTAGGGTGTACGGTTTAACCATGTCCTGGATGTAGGAAGGGCCAGATCCATTCGCAGCATGGTACGTCTTGAAGTGAATTCTAGCAGTTACTGGAAGCCAGTGGAGGGAGCGGAGGAGCGGCGTGGTGTGAGAACATTCAGGAAGGTTGAAGACCAGACGAGCCGCTGCATTCTGGATGAGCTGCAGAGGTCGGATGGCACATGCAGGTAGACCAGCCAGGAGGGAGGTGCAGTAGTCTAGGCGTGAGATGATGAGAGCCTGGACCAGAACCTGCGTGGCTTTCTGGGTCAGCTGAGGACACATCCTCCTGATGTTGTAGAGAGTGTATCTGCAGCAGTGGGTTGTAGCAGCGATGTTTGCGGTGAAGGACAGGTTGTTATCTAGGGTCACACCCAGATTCCTTGCAGTCTGAGTCGGGGAAACAACAGAGGGTCCGATGTTGATTGTTAGGTCAAGAGTGGGACGACCTGGGTCTCTGAGCGGGGAAAGGACAGAATTAATTGGGTGTCGTCAGCGTAGCAGTGGTATGAAAAACCATGCGGGCTAATGACTGATCCGAGCGAGTTTGTGTAAAAGGAGAAGAGGAGGGGACCAAGAACAGAGCCCTGAGGGACCCCTGTAGTTAATTGACAATGGTCAGACTCGGACCCTCTCCAAGTTACCCTGTAGGGTATTGCATTATATTCATACTCGTGTAATATGAAGTACCAGTTTGTTGTACAGATATCTCTTTATAGCACTTGGCATCCTTTAGAGTCTCCTCATTGACCTCCTTGCTTCCTCTCTCCTCTCAGGTACTAAAGGTGAACCCGGTCTAGCGATTGCAGAGAAAGGATCATCAGGGTCACCAGGACTGGACGGCTCTCCAGGATCGTCCGGATCACCAGGTACGCAACTGTTATTGTACAGAAGAATAAGAAGATTTTATTTAATTGTTTTACTTTATTATTTGCCCCTTTTGTTTGTTTGTTTGTTTGTTTGTTTGTTTGTTTGTTCACCATGTAAACAGCTAGGACCAAGACCATTAAGGGCCAATAAAACAATGAAACATTTTAAATCTGCTTTCATGCATTCAGGTTTTGACTCGTGTTTCTGTTGTGTGATCTGCAGGTAACCCCGGTGGGCCCGGACAGAACGGTTTCCCGGGATTACCGGGAATGAAGGGAGACCCCGGACATCCTGGCATCGGACTCCCGGGACCCCCAGGAGTAAAAGGTAAGATAAGATTAGATAAGACTTTATTTATCCCGAAGGAAATTGTTGTGCCAGAGTTACCAAAATACAATGAACACAGCAGCATAACAATAATACTATACACTGCAGTAAAAAGAGCAATTCAATATCTACAGGATACATACACGGTCACATGATGAATGTAAATATTAATCAGTAGTGCAAACAAACGTAGTGTCAGATACGTAATTCCACGTTATCATAGCACATTATTAATAATGGTAATATTGCACATGTTATATAGCAGTGAGTGTTCTGTAATGATGGTAATGACCATAGGACACCTATGAAGTATATTTACTCAAGTACTGTACTTAAGTACCATTTCAAGGTACTTCTCTTGAGTATTTATATATATCATGCAACTTTATACTTTGATTTTGCTACATTTTGGTAGCTCTGGTTACATTACATGTGAGATGGACCGGAGACTCGGAGCAGCGGGAGCGGTACTGCAGTCGCTTTACCGCACCGTTGTGACGAAAAGGGAGCTGAGCCAGAAGGCAAAGCTCTCTGTCTACCGGGCCATTTTGGTTCCTACCCTCACCTATGGTCATGAAGGATGGGTCATGACCACAAGAACGAGATCACGGATACAAGCGGCCGAGATGGGTTTTCTCCGCAGGGTGGCTGGCGTCTCCCTTAGAGATAAGGTGAGAAGTCCGGTCATCAGGGAGGGACTCGGAGTTGAACCTCCTTCGCGTCGAAAGGAGCCAGTTGAGGTGGTTCGGGCACCTAGTTAGGATGCCACCTGGGCGCCTCCCTAGGGAGGAGTTCCAGGCACGTCCAGCTGGGAAGAGACCAAGGGGTAGACCTAGGACCAGGTGGAGGGATTATATCTCTTCGCTGGCCTGGGAGCGCCTTGGGACCCCCCCAGTCAGAGCTGGTTGATGAGGGGAAAGGAAAGTTTGGGGCTCTCTGCTGGAACTGCTACCCCCGAGACCCGACCACGGATAAGCGGGAGAAGATGGATGGATGGATGGTTGGATGGATGGATGGATGGATGGATAGTTACATTACAAATTCAGAATAATAGCTAATACAGCATATACATACTGTAACTACTCTGGTCTTGAAAGAACGTTACGCATCGAACTGAAGTCCACAATCACGTTTATTTACCTCTTGGTACAATAATGAAACACCGTGAAAAGGTGTTCGCCGAGTAGACCAGCAGTCGAAAAGGCACGTTATTAACATTGTTGACACTTTTTTTGCGCTGTTTTACTCTCTCACTAACACAATGTAAACATCCGGGTTCTAGAGGTCACATGACTTCCGGAAAGATAAATTTTTTGCGAAATACAACAAAGTTCAAGCATACATTAGGCACTCTTCAAAAATACAAAACAATACATAAGGGCACTTCGAGCGTCAGCTACAAATACACTATCATATAGTATTATAGGTAGAGATAGCCAGCAGCAGTATATACAGTCAAATCCTCACAATTCCCTTTTCCCCCTCCAGGATTCCCAGGTATTCCCGGTCAGAACGGACCTTCAGCAGGACCAGGAAGACCCGGAGTGGACGGACTTCCCGGCCAGCCTGGATTCCCTGGATCTAAGGTATGTCGACTGAGAGTTAGTTAGATTGATGGATGAAGTGCTTTATTAATAAGAAACAAAAACATTTAAAATCTTTAGTTAGGTCAAGACATTTCCAGGAAGTGAGATCCAAAACAATAACACCATGACAGCTATTGTACAAAAGCCTAAACATCATGTTTTAAAGGGGTCCATATTAGACTTTCTGGGGTATCCCTCTCCTGTAGTGTGTTATATGATATCACGGATGACGATGACCTAATCTTTTATTCTCTTGAACAATGTCAGCTAGAAGGGAGCCAGAAAAGTTGTTATGCTTCGTCTTGCCCCTTTTGAACATGACAGAAACTATTTGAGATTTCTTTCTTTATATATCTTCTTTATATATATATATTATATACCTTGAACGTCTTTTTCATTTTGCTTCTCTTTGTTATAATTATTATTATAATAATAACAACTATTTTTTTTTTTTTTTTTTTTTTCCCCCAACATGTTCAATAAATTGACTAATCAAATATTGGTCATGTTAGATATCATAAGAAATTCAAAAACATTAACAATAAAAATGAATCATCCATCACAAAGTATCTCATATCATCAGCCTGTGCCCTAAGGGTTTCATTGTCATAACTACGCTGTCGCTACTGTATGTACAATAAAAGCTTTGAACCTTGAACCTTGAACTTGATATACTTTGCATGTAATTAACACTGTTCTCTGTCTGTGTGTGTGTGTGTGTGTGTGTGTGTGTGTGTGTGTGTGTGTGTGTGTGTGTGTGTGTGTGTGTGTGTGTGTGTGTGTGTGTGTGTGTGTGTGTGTGTGTGTGTGTGTGTGTGTGTGTGTGTGTGTGTGTGTGTGTGTGTGTGTGTGTGTGTGTGTGTGTGTGTGTGTGTGTGTGTTGTGTGTGTGTGTGTGTGTGTGTGTGTGTGTGTGTGTGTGTGTGTGTGTGTGTGACAGGGTGAGCCTGGTTTTGGACTCCCCGGCCCCCCCGGTCTCCCAGGAGTCTCTGGATCTAAAGGCTTCACCGGAGTAAAGGGAGACCCCGGCTTCTCTGGAGGCCCCGGCTCTCCTGGAAGATCTGGATCTGATGGCGGTCCTGGATCCAAAGGTATTTTGTAGTTTAATGCTCTTTACACACGACAAAGCATACAATGTATCAAAGCCAACAGAGCCATGTGGAGAAAATCAAGGGTTAATCGTTGGCGCTTTTCAATGAAATGATATTACCATATCATACTAAATACTGCTCGTCACTGTACAGTATTTTAGTATCTTATCATATCTCATATCAAATAAATATCTCTCCTCATATTGCAATATTAATATTATTTGTGACATATTGCTTTGACCTCTCCAAGCATACACCAAGCTGATGTTCTGTCCTGTCTCTGTGCAGGTGACCCTGGAACACCTGGAATACCTGGAGCTCGCGGCCCATCTGGATCCCCCACCACGGGCTCTCTGGGGCAGCCCGGCCCCCCCGGACCCTCCGGACCAATGGGATCACCAGGTCAGAAACATAATGTTAGAAAAATATCACTCGTGACCGGCTTCAGCTTCAATAATCAGGATTAGGGATGCTCCGATCGCCAATTTCGGGGCCGATCGCCGGAATCAGTATCGGCCGATACCGATCGCCGATCCGATCGAGTGGGCGGGGCCTAAATGGAAGATTTAAACATCACTTTAAATCTGCATGTTTAGGGAGCACCGATCGATCGGTAGAGAGTGAGTATCGGCCGATATCGATCGGTGACCGATCGATCGGAGCATCCCTAATCAGGATACATGTATTTATTATCCTCTCAAGAATGGAAGTAGTCGTCACATACAGAGCATCAACTAGTTCCTGAACAGTGTCCTTCACATGCTGATATCCAAGAGAGGGAGCTACACAGTCACTAGATGGAGGAATACCAGTTCTTGTAGGTGATCATACATCATACGTCATGTAAAAAATACTGACTTTTACTCAAAATGTCAAAATTCTGACATTTTCTCTAGATCTCAAAATTCTGAAAAAAAAAAATTCAAAAAATTCGGACTTTTTCTCAAAACATTTAAAATGTTGACTATTTCTCAGAATTCTGACTTTTTCTCAAAATGTTGACTTTTTTAATGTTTCTCAAAATGTTGACTTTTTCTCAAAATGTTGCGTTAATGCGTTAATAACGCTAACAAATTAACGCCACTAATTATTTTAATTAACGCATGTGCATTTTTTGCCCTCGGCCGCCCCGTAGTTTCAGAGCGCATCGAGTTTAAAATACCATCGACAAGCTGATGCTGACAGCCACACTTCCACGCTCACCGGCAGGCACCGACTGGCCATCGGGAGGACCGGGAGGGTGTGTGTAATGTGTGGCCCGAGCGAGCGCGAGAGAGAGAGAACGGGCAAACCTTACGTGTATTGTTGTTGTTAGCATCTGGTGCTAGCTAGCTGCGCTAACGGATATAAGGAGCTGTTTCAATGAAAACAGAGGAGCGACATTTCGCCGACAACTGCGCCGAGCACTTGACTTTATGCAGGAAGCAGACAGCGGGACATTGTAGGAGAAGTCAGCACACTCAGCACGGATAGTGCGCAACATGATTGCAGCGTCCAGGCAGATCCGGTTTGATCGTATGCCTTGAGTAGCTGCAGTTGGGATTCCTCTGTCATCATGTGGACTCTGATATCGGACGAGGACATTCAGGATTTCCCCAACACATAAAGAATAATTATGTCCCTGCTTAAAGCCTCAGGTCCTGTTTCCTGATGATTCAATCTTGATGTCATGATTACAGGATTCCCCGGATCAACCGGAGGGAAGGGAGACCCCGGACCCCCAGGTCTGGACATCCCCGGTCTGCCAGGAGAGAGAGGAGGTAACGGTTTCCCAGGGTCCCCGGGACAAGTGGGATCCCCGGGACCCCTTGGAGGGCCAGGACGCGACGGCCTGCCCGGACTGCCAGGTAACATCGAACGCTAACCTCGTGAATCTACAATATGATGGGTTATTTTCTCATGTTTTATATTATTGTTTTATTATTTTGCGACTGTACAAAATGACAATAAAGCTTTGAATCTTGAATTGAATCTAAGCTCTGTTTGCTCCTTTGTGTGACTTCCTGCAGGTCAGAAAGGAGACATGGGCTCCATGGGAACTCCAGGACCCTCAGGGGGACCAGGAGGCCCCGGAGGACCCGGCGGGCCCGGATTTAAAGGTGTTTACTCATAACTCTTTCGTTAAGCCCTCAAGTTCTCAAGACATGTTAAAAAACTGACAAGTTACAGGTTAACGGGAACAAAGGATTCATTCATCCTGTTTTTCTTACGGTACGATAATACTTTCAACAGACAAACATCAAGACACAACACATGGAAAACTAACATTTAACATATCGGGACAATTAGTGAGAGAAAAGCTGCTTCAGTCGGACTTTATTGAATCTCAGATTAGATGGTCGCAGTTCAGAACATGCTTTGGGTCCCAGGTGATGTTGTTGGGCCGCCATCTTAGTTTTGTTGTTCATATACCTGAGAAGAAACTCAACTGAAGTCCAAGAAAGAAAATAAATAATAATAAAAGAAAAGAAACCATCCCGATGCCCTGCTCAACGTCTCTGACCCTCCGTCCTCCTCTCCAGGTGAACCAGGTTTCTCAGGAAGAGACGGATCTCCCGGCGGCCCCGGAGGAAAAGGAGACAGAGGAGACCACGGCGTTACGGGACCTCCAGGAACTAGTCTGCCCCCGTCCGTCACCAAGGGAACCAAAGGAGACCCTGGACTACCAGGTATGGATAAAACCAAACATCAACATGTGTCCCCTCTTCTTCCATGTCTCTTCTACATCAACATGTGTCCCCTCTTCTCCATGTCTCTTCTACATCAACATGTGTCCCCTCTTCTTCATGTCTCTTCTACATCAACATGTGTCCCCTCTTCTTCATGTCTCTTCTACATCAACATGTGTCCCCTCTTCTCCATGTCTCTTCTACATCAACATGTGTCCTCTCTTCTTCATGTCTCTTCTACATCAACATGTGTCCCCTCTTCTTCATGTCTCTTCTACATCAACATGTGTCCCCTCTTCTTCATGTCTCTTCTACATCAACATGTGTCCCCTCTTCTCCATGTCTCCTCTACATCAACATGTGTCCTCTCTTCTTCATGTCTCTTCTACATCAACATGTGTCCCCTCTTCTCCATGTCTCCTCTACATCAACA
>NC_047520.1:2662787-2725938 GCF_902827115.2 Pseudochaenichthys georgianus
TATCGCGATAGTATCGTATCGTGGGGGGCCTGTGATTCCCACCCCTAGTCCTTTCCCATTTCACTCTGTTTGGCTTAAAGACCTGGAATTCTTTCTGAAGCTTGAGACGGTAAAATATGCTCTTAAAGGGTCTGTAGGCGGTTTTTATAAGAAATGGCAATGTTGATCGATTATTTCAACAACTTCCAAACACTCCCGACCTGATAGCGGGAAATTATCTTTTAAAGTTTTTATTTATTCGTACATATATTCTTATTTATATTTGTACTTACTGATCCGTTTTTACCTGCCATTTTATTTACGTATTGTTAGTAATATAATTTGTTTTTGATATCTGAAGGTGGAATCAATGTTTTATTTTTTTATTCAACTTCTCAAGGTGTGCCGGTTTCATTTTAGGTCAGCTTTTAATCTTTTCGAAATGTGTCCCACAGGGTGAACCGGGTCAGCCAGGCTTCCCGGGAAATTCAGGACTTAAAGGAACTCCAGGATCTTCAGGTCAACCAGGAGGACCAGGAGGACCAGGGTCCAAAGGGGACTCCGGACTGCCAGGATTCCAAGGTACGTCTGAAGTTTGAATCAAGCTTTAAAGGTCACCTATTATACTTAAACACGTGTCCCCTCGGGAACAAAGACTCTCTCTCTTTTTGATCCATTGCTATAAAAACCTGTCTGAAAATGAGCTGATTAGATTTTGGCCACTTTATGATGTCATAACGATGTTTGGTCTTGTGTAGCCATTGGCCAATCAGCAACCAAGGTAACCGAGAGCTCCATTGAGTTCTTTGTAACCAGATGTCTCTCAGAGGGGCGTGGGGAGGGGCTCCTTATTTTCATCTAAAGTAACAGACAGAGAATCAGCACTTTGGAAACAGGGCTGAAACAGAGGGGATTATGGGTAATGCTGCAATGATCTGTTTGGAGTTTCAGCCAATCAGAGACAGGTTCTGTATATATATGAGACCTGTGATATATTGATGAATTTTTTATTTTTTATTTTGTACCTCTTTACTTGACTGTACTTCTTTTTCTGTATTTGCTTGAAATGTAGAAAACATGGGTGGAAAAAGTGCACTCAATGCATATTTTCAATGCTATTGATACGGAGCAACATTAACAGATGCGTTGTCTCTTCTCAGGTTCTCCCGGTACTCCCGGTCCTAAGGGTCTGGACGGCGGTTCCGGTGGTCCCGGTCTCACTGGAGCTCCAGGTAGACCAGGAGAGTCTGGAAGATCAGGAGGTCCAGGACAACCCGGAGACAAGGGTCAGGCGGGTCGGGACGGGATCCCAGGACCAGCTGGAGTCAAAGGAGACCCAGGTGAGACCACCGATAAGAAGAAAAACTACACTTTAAATTAAAATTGATAACATATTTCGTAGGGATGGGAATGACTGATCGAATATTCAAAATGGTTCAGGTTTTCGAATATGAGTTATGAATATTTCTATTGTAATTTATTTTATGTTTATGTGAGGGGGGCCTGAGTTGATTACATATTATCAAATGGATTAATTAAATGTATACGACAGTGCCATTTTAAATATCTTAAACATGTGTAACGTTACGCTTTAACGGAGAGTCCTACACGACAAACATGGCGTCAAAACGGAGTAACGTGTGGAAATGTTTCGACCAGGTTAGTGAGGGCGGTGTCAACTAGCTCAATGCTTAACCACATGCAATTCCAACATTAAACCTTGAGTTTTCAAACTGTGGTCACCCGTTCATTAAATTGGACAAATTCTATATTTATTTGAACATTTATTTTATTATTAAAACCTTTTTTATTCCCATCCCTAACAGTTTTGACTAATTTAACTTCTGTTTCCCGTCTCCTCCAGGTCTTCCAGGTTACGGTGGACCCGGGGCTTCCGGACTTCCAGGATTGCCCGGTGAGCAACAACCCACTGAATGATAATGGACACACACACACACACACACACACACACACACACACACACACACACACACACACACACACACACACACACACACACACACACACACACACACACACACACACACACACACACACACCTTAGGAATATACAAGCATCCAGTGCAATGTGTTGGGACTTCAAATGTAATAAAAAATGTTGTCCCAGATTAGAAGTCATATTTTTAGTAACTCAAACACACTCTAAACCTCAAAATTAATAACTTGTTTTCTTTTATTCACAATATTGATTTTTTTTTTGCGAGAAAATGTCAGCACTGTCCACACACCAGCACGGTGTTAGGCTTTTGAAAAAACAAAATGGGTGACAAAAGCCATGTGTATTTTACCACCAACTAATGACCTTCTTAATTTGTGGACAGCAGCCCTAAGATAATAATAATAATAATAATAATAATAATAATAATAATACATTTGATTTCGAAGCGCTTTTTCACAGTGGTGATAAAAAGGGAATAAAATATAAAAAACCCTAACTATCTTTACTTTATTTCCCTCTCAGGCTCAAAGGGAGACTCCGGTGGTGCTGGCCCATCTGGCACTCCTGGTTTTCCCGGATCTAAGGGAGATGCTGGTTTTCCCGGAAACCCTGGTCCCTCAGGCAACAGTGGCCCTTCAGGGTCTCCAGGTCTAGCTCTGCAGGGCCCCAAAGGACTCTCAGGACCCCCTGGACCCCCCGGAAGAGCAGGTAAAGCATTTGAAAATACGTATTTGTCTCCGCGTGTGCCGCCAGAAAAATTGCTGCCTGGTTTTCTGATTTGAGGGCTGGTTTGAGGGGTGGTAATGTTCAGAGAAAAGCATCCATTGGGATGGCATCTGGGAAAAGTTAGGGTTGATCAAACTTGGCTAAATTATTCGACGTGGTTCGTTGATATTAAAAAAATAATTGAGGATTTTTGTGCAAATTTATAACAAAATTTCACAGAAAATCTCGTACAATTATGTTTTTATTTCTTGTAAATTCCGATCGAATCTTAAAGAATATCTAAATGGATATGTTGGTATATTTCACACCTAGAATAGTCTTAATATGCAGTTGTTGGAGTGTATTACAAACAGGTCTGTAAAAGTGTAAAAGCTATGATTATTCTTTTTAATAGATAAATAAATGTCCGCCTTATGCAGCGTGTAGTTATTCGCCTCAAACGTACAAAACCTGCAGAATCATGTACGTAATTTTCAATACAAACATTATATTTACAAACTAAATAAAATACATTACATTAAGATTATTTAAAATGTAGCTGGTTTTCCTAACCGACGAAAGCCAGGCAGCAAACGGCAGAAACCGCACTTGTTAACGTGAATGCTTCCATCTCCATGTCAGTTGATTTGCATGGACGTTGTATCACTGTTTGAGCACCACCTGTCGACAGCACTGAGCACGGATGATCCAAATCCATTTTCACCAGGAATTGTCGTGGTGCTCGTCACGCGCCAATCACTGCTTGTCACGGGAGTTTGACCCCAAACTGAGCATGTGTTTACAGCACTTTGTTGTCTCGACATCGTCCAGTTATTTGTGTTTTATCCACCATTTCATTCGTCCTCATGTCTCCCTCACACCTTGTCCCCTTCTTCCCGATCCCACAATGAGGAAAGCTGTAATCCAGCCGTCTCTCCACGGCCATGATGTACTGTTCATGTGTGTTTTCATTGTAACCAGTGTGTGTGTGTGTGTGTGTGTGTGTGTGTGTGTGGTCGTGTTGGATCATTGAAATGTTGGTGTGAAACAGCTGAGCCTGAGACAAAGAAAAACTCTACTTGCATCTTAAAGTTAGGTTTTGTACATTTTATTTAACGGGTTTCAGTACACAGCCGCCATTTTGTCAATTATCTCAAAGCTAATTGACTAAACATAGAAACTATCAAAAATAAGTATTAATTACCAACACTTTAAAACTAAGATAATCTGTCATGTAAAAAGAACAAATCAAAATAACTGGTTGACACTAAGACAACTATCTTATCTTTTGGATCGGATATTTTTGTTACAATAACTTTAAGTTAAAAGTTGAGCTTTTGGGTTTGCTTCAAGCTTTGCTGTCTTGTGTTTTCTGTCCCACCAAATCAGCCATCTGCATGGACACTGTCTGTCCCAACACACACACACACACACACACACACACACACACACACACACACACACACACACACACACACACACACACACACACACACACACACACACACACACACACACACATAAAAGTTGAAGGTACACCTAACACACTGCTGGATATGGTGGACCTCCCTGACACACACCTTAGGAAGATACAACCATCCAGTGCGATGGTTTTCAATAAAAAGACAATTAGAAAACGTAAAAGATTAGAAGTCATTTTTTAGCAACTCAAACACACTATAAGCCTTAACATTAATATCTTGTGTCCTTTTATTCACAATATCGATTCCTTTGAAAGTAAATGTCAGCGCTGTCCACACACCGGCACTGTGTTAGGCTTTTGAAGAAACACTCGAGTGTTTTTCTGGGTGTCCGGGTGACAAAATGAAGCTATGTGTATTTCACCACCTGTGTTTCCTGTGGCCCCGCCCCCTCGTGTGATGACTGTCCGCCGCTGCAGGTCCAACAGGTCAGATGAACGACGTTGAAACGTCTGCTGCACGTTTTACAGAACCACTGTCTGACTTTGTACACTCTCTGATCTAAAGGGAACACACTTCTGCATTTACCTTTATTTCTCCTTTCTTTCACTTTCCATGCACTCTGATGATAGTTTAATGCACCCTTTTAACAAGTAAGCACCTTTTTATGAAAAATAAATCATGATAAAAAAAACATAATCCACTGTAGTAATTTTAAACTCACAGTTTTCTGGCAATCTTAACATGAATCATTCTGTACAATTCAAATATAATATGCAGAATGTGTTATGCATACAATATCTTATAATTTGTGCACGAAACCACATCATAATTAAACTAACTCACCTTGAAAATCAATGATTTTACTTTTACTGTCACATACTATAATTGTAGTTTTGTTGGATTTCACTGAAATGTGTTGTTTGTAAGCATTATTTGTATTTAAATATACTGGTACTTTAAAGTGTTAGTGATGGCAACAAGCAGTATCTCTTAAATCCAAAATGTCCTCCAAGCTCAGTTCTTTCTGAGGGTCACTTGGTAGAAAATACATCCACGCTAGCTCTGTGACTTGAGCAATGCTAAATGCTACATGCTAACAATGACAACGCTAAAAATTACAATGTTAACATGCAGATGATTAGATTAGATCAGTGTTTCTCAAACTTTTTCACACCAAGGACACTTAACCAATAAAAAAACACTCGCGGACCACCTAACTCCACAAATATCCAAAATCACATCGTTTTTCTAGAACAGATTACAAATTGCCTGAAAGTGGTACAAACAAGTGGCAACATGTGTGACGAAGGTGTTGCGCGGGGCTATATCATGCAATCAAAAGTGAAACTTAAGCTCGCTCCATTGCGGAGATATTCCCGGGAGAGTGCGGAAAACTCAATTAATTAATTTATCAATAAATGTGAAATGTTACCAATATACTCGCGGACCACTAGGGGGCGCTCACGGGCCACACTTTGAGAAGCACTGGATTAGATAATATTAGATCTACGTTATTCATCCCAAATTGGCAGTGTGTCACAGCAGCAGATTTACAGGCATTACACATCAGTTAAAAATAATTACTGATTACCGGCTGTAAAATGTCCCCTGTGCTAGTTTAGCATGTTAGCATGCTACATTAGCTAATTAGCACTAAACAAAGGATGAGGATGATGGGGAATCTCACTGGTTTTGCAGCTATTTCGTCGAAATGATACATTTTGACTTCACGATAGCACTATAGATGGATAGTTTATTTATTTTAGAACACAAATTAGTATATTTTTCTACCGTGTAACCTCCAGGGGATTAATATAATTCATTAACTTAACCTTTAGCTTGGAGCAAATGTTGAGGCCGTAGCACTTTTACCTTAGCACTTTAACGACAGCTGCACAGTGTCAGTATCTTTAACCCTTAGTGAATACCTCCTCTCTTGTTAAAGGCAATGCATCTTGTTTAGTGTGACTTGTGTTTCTGTACTGAAGCTTGCTTCTCTCTAAACCCCCTCTTCTTTTTTTGCAATTGTTGTGCCGTCAACCCGGCTCCGTTTTACCTGGGAATTCTGGGAAACCTAGGTCCTTCAGGTTAGACTCCAGGGTGGTTTTAATACATGCTGTCTTATATATGTGTCATGTGTGGTATACTGTGTGAGAATAAGTGAAAAGGTGTGTTTGTTTTTTACCATGTCTTTACCCTACAGGACAGGCTGGACACTCAAGACTGCTCACAATCATAATTTACTGCAATTGTTTTACTAATGAGTTTCATGTGGACGTTTTACTGCCATTCTTAATGGGGAAGAATTGTGTTGTTTTATGTAGAAAGTTTGATGTAGAAAGTTTTCTCTGAGGTAAAGCTGCTCTACAGGAAACAAATAATCTTGAATTATTGAAGAAGCTAGTAACATTACTATGATATTTTATCTACTATTATGAATTTCTTAGCCAGTAAAAATTGGGTTGTGAAACTAGTTTTCCTTGAATGAAATTGTAGTTGACATGATATTATCTTTGTGTTAGATGTATAATTATTACATGTATAGTATTTAAGAGTAAGTGCAGGCTTTGACTCAAGAAAAAAACGCTCAGTTCAGTTTCCATTAAAACAGTTACAAAATAAAAAGTTAGAATATGGTTGACGACTACGTTTTCAGTTATTAATCGACATGAAGAAAAGCTAAGTCTGTCAACCAATAGCAACAAAACATCTGAATATGTTGATAAAATACCGGAAATCCCACTTTTGACACGATGAATGGAAGCTGAACTGAGCCTGGTGAGAATACAAAGAGAGGAAACTTGTCTGCAAAATTGCTTCTGACTTTTTCCTTTCTTCCGTTCGCCTGTGAAGGTCAAGGTGGGCCCCAGGGTCCTCGTGGTCCCCCAGGAAGTGGCGGCATTAAGGGAGATAAGGGTATTCCCGGCGCTCTTGGTCAGCCAGGCTTTGGAGGACAGAAGGGAGAGAGTGGTGGTCCCGGATTCCCAGTAAGATAATTTTTCTAATCCTGTTCACTTGTAGTCGGGATGAGAAAAGGGACGGAGATGTAACTGTTTTTATTTCCCAGGGTACATCTGGTCTTAACGGCGGCTCTGGTTTGAAGGGAGATATCGGTCTTCCCGGCGTTCCTGGTTTCCCTGGTTCGTCCACTTTTCTTTTGACTAACTGTTAGAAAAATATCACTCGTCTCCGGCTTGAGCTTCAGCCTCAGGATCCGTGTATCTGTGGTCCTCTCCAGAATGGAAGTAGTCATCACGTACAGAGCATCAGCGAGTTCCTGAGCAGTGTCCTTCACATGCTGATATCCAAGAGAGGGAGCTACACAGTCACAAGATGGAGGAATACCGTTTTTTTGTAGAAAATCATACATCCTGTCACGTACAAAATACTGAGTTTTTCGCTAAATCGGAAAAATCTGACTTTTTCCTAAAAAATTGACATTAGCAAAAAAATCTGACTTTTACAAAAATAATTGACTTTTTCTCAACATTTCAAAATTCTGACTTTTTCACAAAATCCTGACTTTTTTTCTCAAAATCTCAAAATTCTGACTTTTTCACAAAATCCTGACTTTTTTTCTCAAAATCTCAAAATTCTGACTTAATAAAAATTCAGACTTTTCCTCAAAATTCAGACTTTTTATCAAAATCTGGAAGGAGTCATCACATCCAGAGCATCAGCTAGTTCCTGAGCAGTGTCCTTCACACGCTGATATCCAAGAGAGGGAGTTACACAGTCACAAGATGGAAGAATAGAAAGCAGTATTCAATGTTTACTTCAGATTAGCTCCACGTCAGGAATGAGCATGTCTCTTTCCATAGAGGCTGAGTCATCATGTTAATTAATTCGAGGTCATCACACATCCTGCCAAGTACACAGCTACAGTAGTACAGATATTGGAACAGTACGACAGTTTTTACGCCCATTTGTATTGATGTCTTGTTGAATAACCAAAAGCGAAGCCCCAACATTAATGTCCTCGTGTTTCTTCCAGGATCAAAGGGAGAATCTGGACTTCCTGGCGGCAGCGGCCTTAACGGAGATCCTGGAGATGCCGGAGGCCCCGGTGGGTGATCACATGTACAGCCTTAACTGGAACTGAAATGTCTTTCAATCTAACACCAAATATTTAGATATTAAGCGCCTCAAAGTATGTGGGATCTCAAATTGGGATTGCAAAATTATTTCAAACTGATTTATTTGTTATAACATTTGATTCTCAGGCCCTCCTGGTGACGCCGGTCTTTCTCCCACTCCCATCGTGGTGAAGGGAGAGCGCGGACCCCCCGGATCCTCGGGCCTGCCTGGAGGTCGAGGATCACCTGGTTCTCCTGGGCGTGAGGGACTTACAGGTGAGGGAACATGGACTCTTTCTTTGAGATGAATACACAACATGTACAACTAAAAGCACAACAGTACTAAAGTACATTAGACAACAGCAATTACATCTTTTCAATTTTATTTTACTTTTGACTATTTCAGGTTTCTTTTGGCTTTGAGTTTCTACGACTGTGGTCAATCAATAATCAATAATAAATCCAATAACAACACTCGATTCAATTCAAGTCAAATAGCTTTATTGGCATTACCATAAGACAGGGGTGTCAAACTCAAGGCCCGGGGGCCACATTCGGCCCGCGACTTCATTTTATGTGGCCCCACAAGAGCTTGCAAAGAATATAATATGTTTATTATACGGTTACATGCTACAGAACCACGTTGCCCATAAACTACATGTCCCACAATGCATCTCAAATATGACTTTTTTCTCAGAATTTGCCTTTTTTTCTTCAAAATATGCTTTTTTTCATAGAATTCCTTTTTCTCAAAATTAGATTTTTATTTCAAAATGTCACTTCTATTTCTTTTTAAATCATTTTGGGACATTCACACTGAAGAGACTTGCAATTATTTGCCCTAGACTTCTGCTTTCAGACGTAAGTTTTTACCCTATCCGATTATAATCCAATGCAGAGACAATAATGTAATATTTTTTTTTTTTTTTAAAAGTACGGTGTCCTTGGGTGTCATGAAAGGCGCCTAAAAATAAAATGTATTATTATTATTATAAACATTTAAGGAAAACAATATACTTTTTGAACATGTACTAGAAAATAAAGTAAGTAATTTTAAATACATTCACGCACAGATGAATAAAGAAGGACACATATAGAAATTGGTCAAATGCCACAAAAAACCTCTCAAGAAGTAGTTCCGATTTGTTTTGTTCATCTCCTCTCTCTGGCTGTTCTCAGGTCAGCCTGGTGGCCCCGGAGATTCTGGTGCTGATGGGCCTCCGGGCTTCAGCGGACCCAACGGCAGGAAGGGAGACACGGGCCCCGCCGGCAGCCCCGGTGAGTGAAGTTTAACTAATTTAAAGGTCACCTATAATCCACTTTTTATGTCTCTTCTACATCAACATGTGTCCCGTGTGTGTGTGTGTGTGTGTGTGTGTGTGTGTGTGTGTGTGTGTGTGTGTGTGTGTGTGTGTGTGTGTGTGTGTGTCTCCCAGGGGCCCTGGTTGTTATAAATTAAGACCCCTCACCACAGCTCCCACTTTTCTAAACCACGTGTTTCCCCCTGATCCCAGGCACGCGCGGTATCCCCGGCCCCACTGGTTCTGACGGTCCTCAGGGTCTCCCCGGTCCTCCAGGATCAGGGTCTGCAGCCCACGGCTTCCTGATCACTCGCCACAGTCAGGGACACGAAGTGCCGTACTGCCCCGAGGGAACCAGCCCCATCTACGACGGGTACTCCCTGCTCTACGTGCAGGGCAACGAGCGCGCGCACGGGCAGGACCTCGGTACGGGACCTTCTGCTACACACGACATGTACAATACAACGACTAGAAGTACATTAGAAACATACAAATTAGAGAACAGCAATTACAAAATACATATGTAGAATAAAATGTATTTATTTATTTAGTTATTTATTTATTTAGTGATATAGGAGTTACAAGACAAGTGCATACTAGTACAGAGTCTTGAGTCCATCGTGTTGACAGTGGTAACCTTAGAGACCAATTTGCATCTGCAGTCCCGGGCAGGTTGGTGGCATTTTAACAAAACATA
Organism: Pseudochaenichthys georgianus; assembly: GCF_902827115.2. Lineage (NCBI taxonomy): Eukaryota > Metazoa > Chordata > Actinopteri > Perciformes > Channichthyidae > Pseudochaenichthys > Pseudochaenichthys georgianus. The sequence continues at coordinate 2,672,930 of NC_047520.1, forward strand.
CAAGAGCACATAAAGACACCTGAGCACAATAACACCATCAACAACAACAACAACAACAACAACAACAACAACAACAACCTGAAAGTACATTAGCTTTCATTAAGTGCTGAAGATGCGCCCTGGATGTAGGAAAAACCTGATTCCTCAGCATTAAATTGGACTCTTTTCTTCTTCTTCTTCTTCCTCCTCCTCCTCCTCCTCCTCCTCCTCCTCCTCCTCCGCAGGTTCGGCCGGCAGTTGTCTGCGCCGCTTCAGCACCATGCCCTTCATGTTCTGCAACATCAACAACGTCTGTAACTTCGCCTCCCGCAACGACTACTCCTATTGGCTGTCCACACCCGAGCCCATGCCCAGCTCCATGGCCCCCATCACCGGGGAGGGCATCAAGCCTTTCATCAGCAGGTAGGGAAGGAGACGAGAAAGAGGGCACAGTCAAAGACAGAGAATTAATGAATGAAAACTTTATTACAGACTCAGGGTCCAGATATATATATATTTTTTTTTATGAATGAAAATACCGTTACAATACAATCCTGAATACAAAAAAGATATATATCCTATATATACACAGTCCACAGACACAATTATACATATGCACACATGAAGACATACATAGTTCATTCATTAATATGTTTATTTTTTATTTTCCGTGTGGATTTTCTTTGCCTGGTGTTCAGCAGTATTACATTGTTACTCCACTTCTCTCTTGAGTGAAGATTTGTTCGCCCGCTTTGAGACATGCTCTGTGGAATGCCCAGTTGGCTCGAGGGGAAATACGAGGTGTGTAACGTGACGTGTTTATGTGCAGGTGCTCGGTGTGTGAAGCTCCAGCCATGGTGATCGCAGTGCACAGTCAAACCATCCAGATCCCCGCCTGCCCCTCCAACTGGGAGGCCCTGTGGATCGGATACTCCTTCATGATGGTAAGATGGAATAAGTATATATAACAACTTTACAATAAGACTACCCTTTCACAGGCTCACTATTTGGCAAGAGGACTAAGCCTTATATTGGCTACTTAGCGAGAACTCAGTGAGCAACAGATACCAAGGATGCTGGCTGATGAAGAAGACCAAGTAAGCTAGGTAGCCAATATAAGGCTTAGCAGTACAGATAGATGTGGGCTCACTATTTGGCAAGCAACCGGTCACAGTCACCCTGTTCATCTCATGTCTTATAAAAGCTTGTTAAGGATTTAAAAAGTGTTCACAACCTAATTTAAAAACTGTTAAAAAAATAAGAGGAAAGGTTCACAAGAAATATAAATATACAAAAAAGGAAAAAAAAAAAAAAGATAAGAACCGAATTTGGGAAAGGTTTGCGTTGCAGCATCAAAAGACAAGGCATTGTACATTACAAGAAATAAACAATCCAAAATGTAAACATCTCAAATAGAAATAAAATAGCATTAAAAAAAGAAAATATACATTTACGCAAAAATATTAATCAAACTTCATCAAATCAAACTTTATTTGTACAGCCCAATATCACAAAACACGTTTGTCTACATAAACAACAACATCGTATATGATGGAGTTACAGCAACATGAGAAGACACGATAGATAGTGTGTGGAATACAAATAGAAATCAAACTAAATAAAATAAGTTACAACAAAAGACAATAAAAATACATTTAAATTAATTACCATACAAATAAAATGAATACCATAAAAGGAAGGATGCTCCAGAGCCACTGTTTCAAGGATGCTTCGTCATCGAGTCCCGCCGAAGGACTGTTCCAATGTCCAGGCTCCTTGGAATTCTACCGAGCCCGGCGTCCTTCGTAGCGAGACATTTCGAGGCTGCACATGTGTATCCTCCGCGGCCTTAAAATCCCCACAATGCTTTGCACACGGACCAATTTCCAAATCTTTGGCGGAAATCGCGCTCCATTTAAGGCGGGGCCTCGCACATGACGCACGCCTGTTCCACCATTCTTCGTTTTCCGAGGCTCGGAAGGATTCTCGCCTCGCTTCTGAAGACATGTCCTACCAAGGAAGCGTCCTCGACATTGAGAAACACCCCCTGTCTCTCTGATTAAAACAGGAAGTTGGTTCCAGAGAAAGGGAGCTCTGAACGCTCTGACTCCTGATGCAACATAGATCGGAATTTAGTCGTAGGAAAGCTGAACAGTTTTAGGTATGACTGTGCGGAATATAGAGAGGAATTCCCCTTCACATGACGGTAGACATGCCTAACTCTCCCCCTCTCCCCCCCAGCACACCAGTGCCGGTGCAGAGGGTTCGGGTCAGGCTCTGGCCTCCCCCGGCTCCTGTCTGGAGGAGTTTCGCAGCGCCCCCTTCATCGAGTGCCACGGCAGAGGAACGTGCAACTACTACGGGAACTCCTACAGCTTCTGGCTGGCCACGGTGGAACCCTCCGAGATGTTCAGGTACGCAAACGCATCTCAACCTGTGTGTAATAGTTAGACTGATATGATATCTTTAGGGTTTCTGTATCCTACCCAGGGTTCTTCTTACGGGCATTAAAAAACCTGGAAAAGTCATGGAAATTCAAAATGCTAATTCCTGGCCCTGGGAAAGTTCTGGAAAACAATATAATTTATATTTTATCTAATCGCCGAAATAGTAATACTATAATGATAATACATACTGTATCGTAGTAATGAAACGTAAAATGGCATTTAACTGACGAGGTGTTTTGCTGGTGAGAGATTTTAATTAGTAGAAGCTAGTAAGCCTACGATTGGATTGTTTTAGATGCATGTTTCAGACCGTATTTTCCTGTTCCGTGTTAAAATAAACCATTCCCATTGGTTCCGCTGAGAAAGAGTCGTGTCTTTGGTCATGGACAATTAGGTAAAGGTCATGGAGAAGTCATTGGTGAAAAAGTGTATGAACCCTGACAATCTCTGTTGGGAAATATTATCTACCCTCAAACACATCTCAATCTATGCTGTATGTGCAAGGCAAGGCAAGTTTATTTATACAGCACCTTTCAGCACCAGGCACTTCAAGGTGCTTTACAAAATGATATATCTCAACACACTTACACCCATATCCATATTTTAACCATACCCCCCCCCCCCTTTGTCCTCACAGGAAGCCCCAGTCTGAGACTCTGAAGGCGGGTAACCTGCGGACTCGTGTGAGCCGCTGCGTGGTCTGCATGAAGAGGACGTAACGGCAAACGGCAACAGAACACACCTTTAACCGGGGACACACGATCAATAACGCGATGATTGGATGACGGGGGGGGGGGGGGGGGCGTTAGTCACCATGGCGACAAGGTGGATCCATCGGTGGATTTGTCTCCCGGATAAAAAAAAACGAAACAACCTTACACCTTAAACAATGGTGCTACTGTGCAACACAGCTTAAACAAAAAAAAAAAAAAAAAGAATCTTACATTTTATTCTTTGTTCCTCTTAAGAAGTACCTCAGACAAGGACAACGATCCACTAAATGGTGCCATGATGGATGTGTGACAACAAATATTCAACTCTTATCCCTTCTTTCCCTTTTTTTAAAGCCACTTTTGACGACAACAATGTGATGTTTTTGTCGGCCTTGTTGATGAGGAGGTTACCAAACGGGCACTTTGACTTCGGAACATCCGAGACGAGAGATGCACTGACGACGAGCTTCCCGTAGTGAGACTGCCTTTTTCTATTACTAAAAACTCACACTGTCTCTCCTCCCGCGTCCTTTCTCTGTCGTTCAAACGTCTGGTGGTACTAACCCTGCTGTAGCCCGACTCTAACATCACACCTTCTTCCTTTTTTTTGTAAGTAATAAAATGTGTATATTGTGTAAAACACCTTTTTTGTTTTTAGTGTATTAGGGTCCTGAACCGGTACCAGCTGTTTGTCATACGACCATTTTCCAGGTTCTTTTTAGCACACACACATTCAACACTCACTGACACACATCCACTCAGATTTTTGTACAAAGTAAGGCTTTTATGAATGAAACAGTATTTTATATATAATAAATATATATTTGAAAAAGAGGTTAAAAGGTATATAAACTTTATTTCGGCTGTGGGGGAGATTGTTCACTGTTTTCAAACACACAAAAAGAAATCCAACTACTGAACGCCGACAGAGCCGTTTCCCTGACAGTCTTGTATGATATTAACGAAGCCAATCGCTTTTGTATTCAAATTGTAGAATTGATAAATAAAGGGGGTTGCTTTTAGGTAGTCTAATGATTAGGGGAAAATATTTGTGCAAAAAAAAAAAGGATTTGAATTAAATCTTGGCTCCTCGATTAGGAAACCTCCATTTCTTGTTTTGTGTTTTTTAACATTTCCAGGTGCTGGGCTTAACTTGTACAAAAAGAGGGTCTCCTGGGGTTTGACGGGGGCCTGTTTTCGCACCCAAAAAAACTTAAAATCCACTTTCACTGGATTGAATTTTTATCCCAAATCAGTTAAAGTGTTCACACTGATCTGTGGAAACACACGTTCAAGTGTCTGTACATGTATCAGGTGTTTCAGTCCCTGATGTGACGTTTCCGTTCCGCCAGGCGTTCACAAACCTGACGTACCGAAAGTCTAAGAGCTGTTTTAGGGGAGAAGATTTATTTTCCTGTGATTTTATTGTTATTTTTATTTTTTCAAAACTGCTTTTATGAATTCTAATTATGTCAACCTGGGAGAGCGATTTAAAAAATGTGTATTTTTTTGTGTTTTTTTCATGTTATGTTATCCAGAAGTTGTTATAAACTTTTAAGACTGAAATAAATACTATGTCCAAAGTGCTGTCGTGTGAAGATATATCATTTTAGTAGAACATTTGTACAAGTATGAAGGTTTTAGGGTTATTTGACCAACATTAGCGATCATAATTTATAGAAAAAGTGTGATTTTTAGCCTAGCATAATTCTTAAAATATATTAAAAAACCATTACATGTCAATCGGTGTGATGCAAGCTAATAATCTCCTCAATATAACATGTTTGAAATATATAGGAGTGAAGGCTTTTCCAAGGCTTTTAATTTATGTCAGTGAGATTTAGAGATAGAATTGCTTTTGAATTGTTGTTTTACTTCACTGTTTAAGTATTAAAAGTAGGGCAGGTAAGAATGGAGAAACCAGCTAGAGAAAGCGATAGAATTTGAAAGTACGCAACCGAAACAAATCTGCCACTTCCTCACAGAGCCCCTCCCCCAACACACACGAACGCGCACATGACCAATGAGGGCACGAGATAAATGTGTGCCCAGATGGAAGACTGACAGGCAGGTAGGCCATCCAGTTACTTTAGCCGGCTCAGATGATTGGTCGTGCTTTATACAGAACTACGGCTTCCACAGATGATATGTTTGTATTTTTTCTCAAAGCATTTCATGTATTCATTGCTATCGGGACGTTCAGAGCGTTCCGTGGAATATAACGAGTGTTTCTGAAGTGAATTACCTACCCCACTGTACCTTTAAGTGGGGATTTCTCAACTCAAAACTACACTTTGACAGCCAGTAGCCAGCAGGTGGCAGCACTACCACACAGAGTCAAGGACACACACTTGAAAAGTTGAAATGATCAAAGTACTGATTGTTGGCTCCATTATAATGGCATGTTAAAACACAATCGTAACTCAACGTGAAAAAACATATTTTTAAATCCACAGGTTGTAAAAACACAACGCTCGAGCCACTAAAGAATATCTTCACAAATATGAATGAAAACAATCTCTTGGATCTATTAATGAAGACTCATAATCAATTGATTACAGAAGATAAAGTAAATAATGGCCTTATTTGAAACATGCAAGTACATTTATTCTGATTGGTATAAACAATATATGACCGATGTTTCACTTATAACAAAGACGACGTAAAAAAAGGGGATCAATCAATGTTTATTTAGAGAGCCCAATATCACAATGTTACCTTGGTCTCAGTGACTTCACAGTGTGTACAGAATATCAGAATGACGATACGACACCCTCTGTCCTTAGAGCCTCTGTCCTCAGACCCTCTGCCCTTAGACCCTCTGTCCTTAGTCCCTCTGTGCTTAGAGCCTCTGTCCTTAGATCCTCTGTCCTTAGACCCTCTGTCCTTAGACCCTCTGCCCTCAGACCCTCTGCCCTTAGACCCTCTGTCCTTAGTCCCTCTGCCCTTAGACCCTCTGTCCTTAGAGCCTCTGTCCTTAGAGCCTCTGTCCTCAGACCCTCTGTCCTCAGTCCCTCTGTCCTTAGTCCCTCTGTCCTTAGAGCCTCTGTCCTTAGAGCCTCTGACCTTAGAGCCTCTGTCCTCAGACCCTCTGTCCTTAGACCCTCTGTCCTGAGAGCCTCTGTCCTCAGACCCTCTGTCCTCAGACCCTCTGTCCTTAGTCCCTCTGTCCTCAGACCCTCTGTCCTTAGAGCCTCTGTCCTCAGACCCTCTGTCCTTAGAGCCTCTGTCCTCAGACCCTCTGTCCTTAGTCCCTCTGTCCTTAGTCCCTCTGTCCTTAGTCCCTCTGTCCTTAGACCCTCTGTCCTTAGAACCTCTGTCCTTAGACCCTCTGCCCTTAGAGCCTCTGTCCTCAGACCCTCTGTCCTCAGACCCTCTGTCCTCAGTCCCTCTGTCCTTAGTCCCTCTGTCCTTAGAGCCTCTGTCCTCAGATCCTCTCTCCTCAGACCCTCTGTCCTTAGTCCCTCTGTCCTTAGACCCTCTGTCCTTAGAGCCTCTGTCCTCAGACCTCAGTCCCTCTGTCCTTAGTCCCTCTGTCCTTACTCTGTCCTCAGACCCTCTGTCCTCAGACCCTCTGTCCTTAGTCCCTCTGTCCTTAGACCCTCTGTCCTTAGACCCTCTGTCCTTAGACCCTCACATCGTACAAGGAAACACTTCCAGAGAAAACCCACAGTTTAAAGGGAACATGGGAGAAACCTCAGGGAGAGCAGCAGAGGAGGGATCCCTCTCCCAGGACGGACAGACGTGCAATAGATGCCGTGTGGAAATTGAAAAGATAATACATTTGCAACATAGGTAGTCCAGATGTTTGGAAATGCATGTGTGTATAATAGGAAGATGAATCCACGGGGATATCCATCCAGTGGAGTTTTAAAACGATCGATTAAGATAATAAGCTATCAGCAACAGAACAGGCACGCGGGATACCCGGAGATGACAGAACAACCGGAAGTTACAACATGCTCACCGCAATAGTGGTCCGTTTGCTCGGGTGAGTCCTGATGCCTGCTTGAAGAACGACGACCTTTAAGCCACCGTAGGAGGACGTGAAATAATAATAACTAAGTATTTCCGATTCCAAGAATGAGACATAAGAGAATTATGCACAGGTTAAAAAGGAAGGGATGAAGAGGTCGATAAGTTGATAAATGAAGGGAATTGGGTGAGGGTGGGAGGGGTGAAGGGATGTAGAGGGATGAGAGGATGTGGATAAGGATCAATCCCTTCAAGGGTGAAGTAAACAGAAACAAAAGGTGGCCAATGTGTGGAGTGAAAGTAGTCCTTTATAAATGCACGAAGAACGTCTTAAAACACAGACGGCACAAACCGAAAGGAAAAACATGAAATGAAGTGTTTCTATGTTTCCTTTTCTGTTATCCAAAGCGACTTACAATAAGTGCAAGAAGATACAACCTTGAAGAAAACAGAATCATAAGTACATCAGGTTTCAAAGAGCCAAAACATTTCAAGTGCTACTCAACTGGCTTTCGTCCTTTGTTGGTATTAAGTCCTTTGTTAGTAATGTTATCGCTCGAGGTGGAGTCTAACAAGATGAGTTTCCAGTCTGCGCCGGAAGATGCGTAAGCTTCCTGCTGTCCTGATGTCAATGGGGAGCTGCAGCTATTGTTTGTTTTCTTAATCTGTTTAAGGCTGTAGGCTTTCTTTGACTGATCTACTTTGTGGATGGCATTAGCTTAGCTTTAGAGAGTAGAGATCGGAGGTGATCTAAGTGCTGTAAGCTGTTCCTGATGGAAACACTCAGAGGGCCACTAGTTCATCACAAAGCGTACACGTTGGGACTTTGGCGCTACTAGTGCCGCTCCTGGCGTCAAAAGTAGGCTTATGTGGGAACTAGTCGGACAAAAGTGCCACTAGTTTCTGGAAAAGAGTGACTAGAATAATGTTTTATTTAACTAGTAAATAGCCAACTAGTGTAGGCAGCTGCCGTCTGATATCAGGGATATGGACTCAAACGGCTTGCCGTAGCTGCGCAACAAGACACAAAGCATGATATAATAATGGCTGGGAGACTCCCTGGTGATAAGAGAGCCCATCCCATTACTAGAACAGATTACGTGGTACTTCTGGGAAGCCCAAAGAGTCCAGAATCCCTTAATCAGAAGAAGTGTACACTATAAAGTAGGGCTGTTGGCTTTGGAGCAAACAACAACAATGGCGCACATTTGGTCCACATCGGATGGGATAAACTTGCACAGAATCCCGTCTACAGGTTCATGAATGCCCTACCAAGACAATGCATGAACTATCTCTATATCTAATATGAGAGCCCATCCCATTACAAAGAAGAGATTATGTGGTCCTTCTGGGAAGCCCAAAGTGTCCAGAATCCATAAATCAGAAGAAGTGTACACTATAAAGTAGGGCTGTTGGCTTTTAACCAAACAACAACAATGGTGCACATGTGGTCCCTTTGGAAAGGATCAAATTGTGTCCGAATTAGGGATGCCAGCGATTATTCGATTATTCGAATATTCGTTACGGTCTCCAAAATCGATTTTATTTATATATTTTTTTTTTATTATTTATATATATTTTTTTTATTATTTATGTATTTTTTTTTTTTCTGGCTTAGTTTCAACCAAAATATATATAAATATATATATGCTAATAATAGTAATAGTATTAATAATTGTAAATGGCCATTGGTCACACCACCAGTTTGTTTTACTGTAAACTTGGAGGAAGCCTGCGTGCAGAGCAGAATAATCGATTATTATTTACCAGGGCTGCCGAATAATCGATTTTGATCATGGTCAGTTTCTGGCAACCCTAGTCCGAATCCAACCTACTATCTCTTAAACACCAATCAAACATGGTTAATATCAGAATATATCCAGAATCAGATTAGTTTAAATCTGAAACATCAAAATTATCGAGCAGGTTTCCCCTCAGGACATATTTTACAAAACCCTAGACATTTCAGCTAGCGGTTAGCATAGCACAATCACGAGTTCTATATCCTGGTGTTTGTCGGGAAATGTTCGGACCTGATGTGCAGAATATTTTGAATAATGCAGGTATGGCACCAAATATATGTGAAATCTGTATAAACATGCTGTAAATAGGAAGTACACGATGCCCATATATATAGGATATACATATTGTATACATATTTGTATATTGTATTTTGTATGCGGGATTGTTGGAAACGTTATTTCCAACAATAATTGACATTAAAGTTGACGTTGAATTTTGACTTAAACCAAGATACAACATTGATAATCTTTTAGCTCTGATGCTGTGTCCGATAGCAAGCGCATGACAAATACAACAACGTAATGTTAGCTGATCAGAATCCAACCCTTAAGTGGAACAGGAATGTTATTATTTTGTAGGTCAGGCGCTTTTCCTTCCAGTAGATATCCGATTATCGTCTATATACGTCTGGGGGATGCCTGGAAAGCACTCTCTCTCGTTACCTATCAGCGCGACTGTGGCTGTGAGGTCAGATCCATCGGACTTCAATCCTTGGCCCAAAAACACACACTTGCAGCAACACACACTGGCTGTTGTTTTGAAACTCTAGCACCAGTTTGCATCCCCAGTGGGCCCAATGGTTCTTCCATCAGTAATGGAAGCTATGGGTCACATGCTGGTGTCGAAATGCCCCCCGCGTGTTGCCCCGGCCTGACCCTCACACACACACACACACACACACACACACACACACACACACACGCACGCACACACACACACACTTCATCATCATATCTGTGCTGACCTTAATGTGGAAGTCTGTCAGTCGGCAGGGAATGTATTAATGATGCAACTTACCGTCTAGTGGATACACTCGTAGGCAGATGCCGAAGCTACCAACAATAACACGGAGGACAAGTCATCGGCACGATTTCTAGGGATACGTTTTTTTTTTAGCTACCCTATTCAATTAAACGATGTGTACAGTTTGACAAAGTTGTTTTTGTCTAACTAACTAACTAACTGACTGACTAGCTAGATAACTAGCATCGTTGTTAGCGTGTGTACTGCCACATCACTACAGACTGCTCGACCAACCAAATTAACATACCGCTTATATCTAACAGCAGTATTTGGGAACCTTGTGAAGAAAGCTAAAAAGCGACAACTCATGACTCATTTTAGGAGTACCCCATAATGAAAACAAATTGATTTCGAGATGCGGGAACTGGAAGTCTAAAAATGCTGACTCATTCTGAGCATTTTTTAGTTATGCTGTCCTCGAAGCAAGGAGAAATGACACATAGTACACATGAAAACACACAATTCAGGATGTCTCCTATCAATGGCAATGATAATAATTAATATTTGATCAAGGGCAGTGAAAATATTACTTGGGCATACCTACAACAAATCTTAAAGGAACTTTAAACAATAAATAACAAACCAAATACAAGCTTAGTTTTTCAAATATTTTTAATATAAATTTCGATTGAATTGATTTTTTTTTAACATGTTAAAAGGAAAAGTAATCATACAAATGGTGATACAATTTCATACATCTTACCAATCAAAGACAGGGTAAATTCAACTTTAATGTAGCCTACATGAGCTCTTATTATCAACTTGGCCTGCTTTCATTCATTTCTCCATTGAACAACTGGCTGAACTTACCCCAAGGCCCGTGGTTCCCTTTACCCCATAGCCACCATTTTAGAAAATATAGCCTTTAGTCATCTTTAGCTTAATGATTCCCATGGTTTAATACGCTGCCAACACATCAACATATACAATATATGTCTTTAAACCGGATTTTGTTGTTGTTGACATGACAGCCAATATAGCTGACATAAATAATAAATGATATAAATGTTTACTCACCAGACCACAGTGAGCATCTCTCTTTCACAGGCAATGAGAAATGGGTGGAGCTTGCATAATTTCTGGTCGCTTGATTACAACTATAAGGCGTTGCTGGTTACAGGGGGTGGTTCAATTTACCCACTGGCTCAATTTACCCCCTTCTCCCCTAAATGACTCTTTTATTGTGGCTCTATTGGTCAACAACACAAATCTGTTGTGACTGTGCCTTCAAGACAAGTAGGGAGGTGTTCAATTCAGCCCACACAGAGAGAGGACTAATCAAGTGAAACAAGTGAAAACCCCTGTTGATGATGTTAGCAAAGGGCTGCTACACATCCAGCAGACAGAGAGCAACATTAGCATAAATGATGTTGTTTCCTCCTGATGAACGTACATCAAATACTCACATACTATCCTCTTATTTCTTTATTCCTGAAAAACACATTTGACTCTTTAGCTGCTACATGCTCAACAATGTTCAAGAGCTAGCATGTACTGTAGCTAGCTAGCTAACTTTGTCTGCTGTCTGGTGCTTAGCGGTTAGCATCCAGTGCTAATAGCTAATCCCTGACACATGATAAACAGCATAGCTAGGCTACTACAATATATTTTTGTTTTACTGTAAAGTACATTAGCTTAAATACAACACATGTTCTTGTACATTACACATTTATTCAGCCTTTTTTTCTACTCCAATACATCACAAAGGCATATTGTAGTTGTACAGCTTTTTTGTTGTTCAGATTACAGTTTTACAACCCTTTTCTTGTCCAGTAATTAAACCTTGTACCTCTAGATCAGGGGTGTCAAACTCAAGGCCCGGGGGCCAAATCCGGCCCGCGACTTCATTTTATGTGGCCCCGTAAGAGCTTGCAAAGAATATAATACGTTTATTTTATGGTTTCATGCAACTTTACAGAAGCAGGTTGCCCATAAACTACATGCATCTCATTTTGTGACATGGCACTGAAGAGACTTGCAATTATTTTCCCTGGACTTCTGCTTTCAGACGTAGTTAATTACTAAGTTATTATCCTATCCGATAATAATCTAATTCAGAGGCAATAATGTTATTATTATTTTTTTTTATATGTTAATTTTCAGTCTTTATTTCGGATAAAAAAAATAACAAATAAAAAATGTGAAAAACAGAATACCGTATTGTTATAATACAGTATTTATCCACATTCATGGTAATATTTGCATATTCAACAAAAAAAAGGCTTCATATTAATAATAATAATAATAATAAAAAATCATATGTGTCCGAAAGGGAGTCGAAGGAAATGCTTATTAATTCCCACCGCTTACTTGATCAATGATTGTCCTTTAAATCATTATGCAAGTTATTCCGACACAAATTTACATACATATACAATCATTTCTCATCTTCAATCACATAATACATTATTTTATATATATATATAATATATATGTATATTTATATAGTTACAGCCAGGCCTTTGAGTGCAACCATAATGCTAATGAAATTGAGTTTGACCACCCCTGCTCTAGATTGTGATCCGGATCAAAGGATGCAGCTATTCCTAATGTCTTGAGAAATAGGATTCTAATTCTTAGGCTTAACTAATTCTAGAAAAAGAGCCTTCTTGCTCGGCTTGAAGTGCATCGTCACAGCCGCTTTTCAGAGAAACTCAATGTAAAGTTGACTTTGGACATCAACACGCCTACACATATATATGAGTATGCATTGCTATGGATTCAACGCTATAATATATATTACATTTCATATCTACAGTAGTAAAATGCAACACAATACAACAGTAATATTAATCCAAAAAGCATCAAGCATAACGATAAAATAATTGTACTTTTAATACATTTACTACAATTTGCTTATAATACTTACATACTTTTACTTAAGTTTTGAATGCAGGACTTCTACCCATATATAGTGGTGTATTTCACAGTGTGAGTAAATTTCTCAAGAAAGGTATCTGAATATTTCCTCCACCACAGCATCTGTTGTATCTCTTATCTCAGTGCTTGTGCTTGTGCGTTTACTCATAACGTCAACAAATGGAAATGGAAATTCATTAGAAAGGATGAATCCTCTTGAATAAATATCCGTGCTGGCGTATGTAAAGCCCCAATATCATCAGGGAAAGTTTCCCAAATGTCTATCGCAGTTCAATCGGAGGGCAGTCCGAGGTTTACTGAATATATATCAGATGTGGTTTTTCAGACTAACAACTTTAATTAGGACCCTTGAGTTTGACCGTCATTTGAACTGTTGTCGCTCAGCAACAAGCAGAGAGGGCAAATGTACACACATCCTTTACTCAAGTAGAAGTACAGATACTCGTGTTTAAAAGTACTCTGGTAAAAGTAGAAGTACTGACTAAACTTCTTTACTCAAGTGAAAGTAAAGATGCTTTGAAGTGTACTTCAGTAAAAAGTACCCATAACTAACAGCTGCTTTAAAGAGTACCTGACCTCCCTTTATATCAATAGAACAATAATGTCATTGTTAGCTAATGAATGTTTCCATGGTGACCAACGGCAACATGGCAACGTTTCCATTGGTCCCTCTTCTTTAGAGAAGACCAGGAAGTGATGGATACACAGATCGTGTTCCAACCAATAGGCACGCAATGACTCTACAGAATAATGACCACGCACCAACACACATTCAGACTAAAGGAACCAGCTGTTTGGGAAATGAGAGAAGTAGAAAGTACAGGTATTTGAGTTCAACATGTAAGAAGTAGAAAGTACAGGTATTTGAGTTCAACATGTAAGAAGTAGAAAGTACAGGTATTTGAGTTCAACATGTAAGAAGTAGAAAGTACAGGTATTTGAGTTCAACATGTAAGAAGTAGAAAGTACAGGTATTTGAGTTCAACATGTAAGAAGTAGAAAGTACAGGTATTTGTGTTCAACATGTGAGAAGTAGAAAGTACAGGTATTTGAGTTCAACGTGTGAGAAGTAGAAAGTACAGGTATTTGAGTTCAACGTGTGAGAAGTAGAAAGTACAGGTATTTGAGTTCAACATGAGAGAAGTAGAAAGTACAGGTATTTGTGTTCAACATGTAAGAAGTAGAAAGTACAGGTATTTGAGTTCAACGTGTAAGAAGTAGAAAGTACAGGTATTTGAGTTCAACATGTAAGAAGTAGAAAGTACAGGTATTTGAGTTCAACGTGTAAGAAGTAGAAAGTACAGGTATTTGAGTTCAACATGTAAGAAGTAGAAAGTACAGGTATTTGAGTTCAACGTGTAAGAAGTAGAAAGTACAGGTATTTGAGTTCAACATGTAAGAAGTAGAAAGTACAGGTATTTGGGTTCAACATGTAAGAAGTAGAAAGTACAGGTATTTGTGTTCAACATGTAAGAAGTAGAAAGTACAGGTATTTGAGTTCAACATGTGAGAAGTAGAAAGTACAGGTATTTGAGTTCAACATGTAAGAAGTAGAAAGTACAGGTATTTGTGTTCAACATGTAAGAAGTAGAAAGTACAGGTATTTGGGTTCAACATGTAAGAAGTAGAAAGTACAGGTATTTGAGTTCAACATGTAAGAAGTAGAAAGTACAGGTATTTGAGTTCAACATGTAAGAAGTAGAAAGTACAGGTATTTGAGTTCAACATGTAAGAAGTAGAAAGTACAGGTATTTGAGTTCAACATGTAAGAAGTAGAAAGTACAGGTATTTGAGTTCAACATGTAAGAAGTAGAAAGTACAGGTATTTGAGTTCAACATGTAAGAAGTAGAAAGTACAGGTATTTGAGTTCAACATGTAAGAAGTAGAAAGTACAGGTATTTGAGTTCAACATGTAAGAAGTAGAAAGTACAGGTATTTGCGTTCAACATGTAAGAAGTAGAAAGTACAGGTATTTGAGTTCAACATGTAAGAAGTAGAAAGTACAGGTATTTGCGTTCAACATGAGAGAAGTAGAAAGTACAGGTATTTGAGTTCAACATGTAAGAAGTAGAAAGTACAGGTATTTGAGTTCAACATGTAAGAAGTAGAAAGTACAGGTATTTGAGTTCAACATGTAGAGAAGTAGAAAGTACAGGTATTTGAGTTCAACATGTGAGAAGTAGAAAGTACAGGTATTTGAGTTCAACATGTAAGAAGTAGAAAGTACAGGTATTTGAGTTCAACATGTAAGAAGTAGAAAGTACAGGTATTTGAGTTCAACATGTAAGAAGTAGAAAGTACAGGTATTTGTGTTCAACATGAGAGAAGTAGAAAGTACAGGTATTTGGGTTCAACATGTAAGAAGTAGAAAGTACAGGTATTTGCGTTCAACATGTAAGAAGTAGAAAGTACAGGTATTTGAGTTCAACATGTAAGAAGTAGAAAGTACAGGTATTTGAGTTCAACATGTAAGAAGTAGAAAGTACAGGTATTTGGGTTCAACATGTAAGAAGTAGAAAGTACAGGTATTTGTGTTCAACATGAGAGAAGTAGAAAGTACAGGTATTTGAGTTCAACATGTAAGAAGTAGAAAGTACAGGTATTTGGGTTCAACATGTAAGAAGTAGAAAGTACAGGTATTTGTGTTCAACATGAGAGAAGTAGAAAGTACAGGTATTTGGGTTCAACATGTAAGAAGTAGAAAGTACAGGTATTTGGGTTCAACATGTAAGAAGTAGAAAGTACAGGTATTTGAGTTCAATATGTGAGAAGTAGAAAGTACAGGTATTTGAGTTCAACATGTAAGAAGTAGAAAGTACAGGTATTTGAGTTCAACATGTAAGAAGTAGAAAGTACAGGTATTTGAGTTCAACATGTAAGAAGTAGAAAGTACAGGTATTTGAGTTCAACATGTAAGAAGTAGAAAGTACAGGTATTTGTGTTCAACATGTAAGAAGTAGAAAGTACAGGTATTTGTGTTCAACATGTAAGAAGTAGAAAGTACAGGTATTTGGGTTCAACATGTAAGAAGTAGAAAGTACAGGTATTTGGGTTCAACATGTAAGAAGTAGAAAGTACAGGTATTTGAGTTCAACATGTAAGAAGTAGAAAGTACAGGTATTTGAGTTCAACATGTAAGTAGAAAGTACAGGTATTTGTGTTCAACATGTAAGAAGTAGAAAGTACAGGTATTTGGGTTCAACATGTAAGAAGTAGAAAGTACAGGTATTTGAGTTCAACATGTGAGAAGTAGAAAGTACAGGTATTTGTGTTCAACATGTAAGAAGTAGAAAGTACAGGTATTTGTGTTCAACATGTAAGAAGTAGAAAGTACAGGTATTTGAGTTCAACATGAGAGAAGTAGAAAGTACAGGTATTTGTGTTCAACATGTGAGAAGTAGAAAGTACAGGTATTTGTGTTCAACATGTGAGAAGTAGAAAGTACAGGTATTTGTGTTCAACATGTAAGAAGTAGAAAGTACAGGTATTTGTGTTCAACATGTGAGAAGTAGAAAGTACAGGTATTTGGGTTCAACATGTAAGAAGTAGAAAGTACAGGTATTTGAGTTCAACATGTAAGAAGTAGAAAGTACAGGTATTTGAGTTCAACATGTGGGAAGTAGAAAGTACAGGTATTTGAGTTCAACATGTAAGAAGTAGAAAGTACAGGTATTTGAGTTCAACATGTGGGAAGTAGAAAGTACAGGTATTTGAGTTCAACATGTGGGAAGTAGAAAGTACAGGTATTTGAGTTCAACATGTGAGAAGTAGAAAGTACAGGTATTTGAGTTCAACATGTGAGAAGTAGAAAGTACAGGTATTTGAGTTCAACATGTGAGAAGTAGAAAGTACAGGTATTTGAGTTCAACATGTAAGAAGTAGAAAGTATCACTGTAAGCCCCGATAAGTTGAATCTACTTAAAAAAATAGAGGAAAGTGGTTGCCTTTAAAAATTTAAGTAAAGCATTATGAAAACTTGAGTAAATTAATCTTAAATTAATCAAGGACTGGAATTGTTATTTGAAGTACAATGCACTTCATGTGAAGTTGATTTTACTTAAAATATTGTGTAATATCAATTGCTTTGCCCAATTATATAACTTAGAATTTTTAGTTGAAAGTGGTTACATTACGTATTTATATTTTTTATTCCGTCAACTACAAAAAAGACACAAAAATAAAGTTTTACCTTTTATTAAAACTTGGATACAATGAAATTGAGCATCTTATAAAAACTGTAGCAAAAATATTGTACCATACATTTTCACATTAAACCATAGCAATCTCTCTATATATAAACAGATATATATCGCTCTGAAAAAATTAAGAGACCTCTTTAAAATGATAACTTTCTCTCGTTTTACTGTTTGTAAAAACTGGATTAACATTTGTGTTTTATTCTATAAATTAATGACTGACAACATTTATCCCAAACTCCAAATATTCTCATTTAGAGCATTTATTTACAAAAAATACCAAATGTTCAAAGAAACCAAAAAAGATGGAGTGTTTTCAGACCTCGAATAGTGCAAAGAAAACAATTTAAAATTCATTTTTCAACACAGCTTTCATGCGCCTTGGCTGCTCTGCAACACCTCTCACATTGCTGTTGGGTCACTTATTAAGCCACTCCTGGCACAAACAAATCAAGCAGCTTGGCTTTGTGTGCCAGGAGACATAAAGTCTTTCAGCAACAATGTGACAGACTGGTGGCGAGCAACCAAGACGCATTGAAAGCGGTTATTGAAACATCTGGATTATTCCATCAAATATTGATTCCTGAGCTCTTCCTAAGTTAAAACATTAGTATTGTGTCGTTTAATAATGAATAACTTGTTTTCTTTGCATTATTTGAGGTTTGAAAACACAGAATTTTCTCTGTTATTCTGACCAGAAAAGTATTTTCTGCAAATAAATGCTCTAAATGACTTCTTTGTTTGGAGTTTGGGAGAGATGTTGTCAGTAGTTTACAGAATAAAACACAAATGGAAATGCCAACAAGAGGTCAAACAGTGCAAACATGCAACAACAAAATGCAATATTGAAGTAGCCAACTTTTCAGAACCCGTAAGCTGATTTTTGGGTGCCAGCTCAACCTTACCAAGCTTCAACATCACCTGCTGAACAAAGTGGAAAGTGTTTTTCATGCACTTTGGGTACTCCAATTGCAGGGCATAAATGAGTCCGAACAGGACACAGAAGGCCTGAGGCAGGTTAGCCAGTCCATCCATCACCACATTCAGTGATGTACCTGAACGCGTTCAATGAACGATCGTTCATGAACGCGTTCATATTTTGGGCGAACGTGAACTGAACGTACTGTATTTCCGCTAGATGAACGTAATTGAGAACGCGTTCATTCTCAGCGCTGTATAACGGCGTTCAAAAGTGCGTTCATTCTCAGCACTGTATTATAACGGCGTTCAAAAGTGTGCCAGATTTCATATGCCTTTCAGCCGAAAACCCAGTTAAAACACACCGTAAACAGGCTTCAAAATAATGCGGAAAACCACCCAATCTGGCAACAGCAAGCTGCCTGTGACGCGTACGCGCCTGTCACCCCTGGCTGTCGCACTAAAATATAAATATACTAAATATATCAGACTCCTCACAACAAACAATGTGGAACCGCAGAACCGGCGAGCATTGAATGAATGAATGAATTAGTATGGACGAAGCCGAGAGCAGCTGCAGCAGCACTCGCTCAGAGTGAGACTCTATGGCAGGGGTGGGGAACCTCCGGCCTCCGTCCGTATACGGCCCGCGAGACAATTTGGTACGGCCCTCGAGGTAATTTATAAACACACGCAAAAAATAAAAAAATGAAAGAAATCTAGACCGCAAACAAATTAAACAAGCGAGTGCCTGTTTTTCCTGGCCAAGGTCAGGGTCCTTGAACACAACACGAGCCTAACGTGTCATCACGTGGTATATGTCTCGACTGACAGGGGTGCAGTTCTGACGGAGAGCACCAGAACGCCACTCCAGCACTTCAGAAATTGCAGTACCGATAAGTCCATACACATGCCGCAGTTTCTGCGTGTCTGTGTCTTTAGTTGAAAGCCCAGTGGCGATCTGCTCATCTGTCATACTGATCAGACAGTCAATAACTTTGTTGTTATTATTAGCATCTGGTTAGCTAGCTATGCTAACGAATATAAGAAGCTTTGTCTACAACCAGTGAGGTAAAGGCACATCTTTATATGATCATTATAGTTATCAAAAAAATAAGAGAATAAAGTAAACAGGTATGACAGTTATTAATAAAGAAGAATACAGTTTGAAAGGGTAGTGATTTGTCAAATATCCATAAATTAAAAGAAAATCTGCTTACAGTTGTGTTTGGGTGTTGAGAGATGTGTCCATAGATCTCCTAATGTTGCTCTCAAAGTACAACAAGTCTTCCCAGGGGAGCATGCCCCCCGGACCCCCCTAGAGGAGGTTAGGTTCCCCCCCCCCACTTAAATCATGTTCACATGGATAGGAAACTAAATACATTTGCACACATCTTGTGTCCATATCTTTCTGTGTTGGTGGTCACGCCACACCCTGCACGTGCATGCATACGCGAGTCATGGTGAGATATCTGGATTAAGAGGTTGCTTTTTCTTTGCACAGAATGAAATGAATGGGCTGTGATTTTAGTTTTTTTAAGCAGAGGTCAATAACTTGTATGGCCCTCTGAGGATATTGTAAACATTGAAATGGCCCATTAACATCGTACAGGAGACAAATAATAGCTCGCAGCAACGTATTGAAAAAAGAACTATAAACTATAAATTAGTTCATTTTTGAAACCATGAACTTTAGTTCAACATTTTGAATTATGAACTATGAACTGAACTAGTTCATTTTAAAATGTGTGAACTGTGAACTGAACTAGTTCATGTAGAAAGTGAACTTTCCCAACACTGACCACATTCCCCTCCAAGACGATTGCCACACTGGATGGGTTGAGCTGCGGATGTTCTCCGACACAGAGGATTCCCAGTGGAGTTTCCCTGTACACCTCCTTATCAGCCGCATCCTAACAGAGAAATAAAGAGATTGACATATAATTCTACATCGTCCACCAAAAAGTAGCTTCCACTGTTTATAATGAAAAGCATCATACAACATAAAAACCAAAAGTAATAAATAAAAGGACAATCTGGGCCTTAAATTGGCCTTACGTGGATCTGTACATTTCAAGTACTAGTTACAAATTGTGCACCAAATATGGTTTTGTATGTAGCTTGGCTGCCATGAATTTGTGAACATTTGATGCAGACAATCTTCATTATTCACCTACAACACATTAGGTGTTAGGCTTATTTATTATGAAGGACACACACAGACACTCCCTTGATCTTTACCCTTTGTAGTGTGTGCACAAAACTATTCCAGAACATTATAAACATGTTCTCTAACTGTCCCCTCGTACCTGCACGCCGGAGGAAGGACTAACAGACACATAACCTCACATTACAGTGTATAGTGCAGAACTAAAATGATCTACCAGCAAAATGGCCAAAATATATGTATTTTTTGGATTTACTGTATTTTATGAACAGTGACTGTTAATTGTTTGGATTTGCTTTGTGTTTATATCTGTTCCGTCATTTATATGGATGTTTCATCATCTATATATATTTCGAAGCCAAATCCATTTGGATGTGTGATTCTTGTGTTTCAATTGCTATATTTCCTCGAAGGCTTTGATTATCATAAGACAAAGATTACAAAAAATAACATTAATGAAAAAATGTTTCATTTGCATTTTTCCTAGAAAAGCATGAACATGTAAACCTAATTTTTCTTAGAGTGTATTTTTTCTTACATAAATTACATTTGTATGGACACTTACATTGTTAAATGTTATATAGCAAAGAGTATTTAAAAAACCGAATCATATTTCATTTATATTGTTGGTGAATTAGTTAGACAATATATATATATAAGGAATTGTGTAAATTACATTTAGTTCCGTATTTTATTTAAACCCTGAATAATGTCCCGGGTCAGTTTGACCCGAACATTACCAAAGGGTTCAAAATGTGAACATAACACAAGGGTTAAAGTTACTTACGGTGCAGGTCTTGAAGAAGGCAGAAGGCTCATCTCATCCCCCAAGATGATTGGCAGTCCCCGAACTCAAAGGCATCTGATGTCTGTTGGCTCAGTGGTCTGGAATATAGTGGAGATAACAAAGAATGGTCATACATTCATCAAATACATTCTACAAACTCTACACAATGACTTTATTTCAAATATAGTTGAAAGTAAAGGAGAGGACAAAAGGAGATGACATGGTGGGAGAGAATAGAAAAGGGAGAGAACATAACTTCTTCTTGACCAAAGAATAGAATAGGAAACAAAACAAGAGAGCAAAGCAAAATGAACAAGGGAAAAGAGGAAACAATGACACATGAAGAGATGCAATTAAATTGACAGGACAAGAGCAGCAAATGAGAGAAAATAAGAGAAGGAAGTCAAAGGGACAGAAGAGGAACAAGGAGAGAGGAAAGAGATTGGGTAGACAGATGTTAAGTAAACCCACCTTTGGCCAGTGACACCCTTCTTCTTCCTAAAGAGGTCCATCAGGCTCGGAGAGAAACGGTCAAGTGCATCCAAGAAGTTGTCCTTGAGATCTTTCCCCACCACTCTGTTGAACTCGCAATAAACCTGAAACACAAAAGAGAACAAACCATGTAAAACTGTCAAATAAAATCATCCTTGGTGAAACAAATGAGTGCATTTTTTATTTAGACAGCTTTTGCGTGCTTCACCATCTGATTTTTCAAGATGCCTCTGTGCACTTCTCACAGTAATATCTTAATAAAATCAGTAAGTAAGTAGGTATGAGGATATAACTACATTTTATGAACATTACATTTAGAACACAAAAGGACAAACAAACCTGGGGAGGTTTCAGCCTGGAACCGAGAGGACAAAAATGCAACAAGAATTGTCAAAATCGGTTAATATATGGATGAGTGGGGGAGGGGGGGGAACGGCTGGACACAGGCCGTGGGGGGACACCCGAGACCGGGCTATGTCCCCGTTAGAAGGAACCGGGTGAAATAGCCAAAAAAAGACAAATTAATAAAACCGGGGAAAATAGGGGGAAAAGTGACAAAAAGTGTCCGAAAATAGGCATATATTTACATTTTGTATGTATTTATTGTCAAAGCATTTCATATATGCATTGCTATCGGGATGTTAAGAGCATTCCATGGAATATAACAATAAGTGTTTCTGAAATAAATTACATACCCCACCTTTAAGGGACGTTAATCAACAACATCTGATAACGTAATGTGGTGCTAATGTTAGCTAAATGGCGTCTCACCTGATGTAGTAGCACAAAGCAGCCGTCCAAGCGCCACCCTCCTCTCCCTATGATGGAAGCCTGAGACAGCCTGTGGTGGCAGGGTTCTAGCGGCGTTCAATGTGGGGTGGTGTCCGATTCACACGACTAAAAGAAAGGTGACAAAAACAGCAACTGGGTGAAAAATAAATCTACGTCTTTCAGTGAACACGAACAAGTGAAAAAAGTACAGCACTGTCTGTTTAAAACTATCTGCACCTCGTAGCCTACTATCGCTCAGTAAAAGTTAACAAAAACGAGGGAAACACACATTGCCTGACTGCAGTAGCGTAGAAGTGCTGCAGTTAAGTGATGTAAATCAAATGAAAACTTAATGTGGTCGCTATTAAGATCTAGATCCCTCCGCGGGCTACATGATCACACTGCGGGGATTCTCCCCCCACCCCCTAATGACCACCTAGCAGCACATTATACCGCTTATTACACGGCTACATACTAAAAAACAAACAAATGATTCATAATATCGATTTTAAAATGATTTAATTGACTTAAAAATGATCTTAATAATTCCGCCAAAATAAAAAGTCCGTTCCACGGCGCACCAACGAATGGAACTTTAATTCAGAAAATAAACGGCAGCATTATTCGAATTTACCTGTAACTGTCAAAGTCTGTTAACATTTTATTTTCCTCTAACAAGTACTTAAACAATGCGAGAGAAGCCCACACCGTGTTCCCGCCAGTTGATACTTCCTGTGGCTGTGTTACACCCAAAAGTACGAGAATTCAACCAAGCCCTGTTAGCTAAATCACTCACCAGATTCAGTAGATAAGGCAGCCGTGCAGCGTCCTTCCTTTGGAAGCGTAGACAGCGCGGTGAAAGGGGGCAAGTCCGGCGTTCAAAGTGGGGTTGCGTCCGACTGAGAAATTGCGAGCTGGAAACGTGGCTGCGGCACATCCAGATCCTTCTCTTTCCCATAATGCATTGCGAACATGACTAAAACTTCATAATGTGAAGTTACTTAACTTAAAATTATTGACACATTGCTTAACTAACACATGTAAGTATTATATGCTTACATTTGGTAGTCAGCAAGTAGAATAAGCTTACATTTGAGAGTAATGCAATGAAACTTAAATAATGTCAGTAATTTGTAATTCATTATTTAATTAGATATGAACTCCGGGCTAACAGTACAGGTATTTGGGTTCAACATGTAAGAAGTAGAAAGTACAGGTATTTGTGTTCAACATGTGAGAAGTAGAAAGTACAGGTATTTGTGTTCAACATGTAAGAAGTAGAAAGTACAGGTATTTGGGTTCAACATGTAAGAAGTAGAAAGTACAGGTATTTGTGTTCAACATGTAAGAAGTAGAAAGTACAGGTATTTGAGTTCAACATGTAAGAAGTAGAAAGTACAGGTATTTGTGTTCAAAATGTAAGAAGTCAAAGTCGTCAGAAATATATGTGGAGTAAAGTGCTGATACCAGAAAAATGTACTTAAGTACAGTAACGAAGTATTTGTACTCCACTTCTTCCCACCTCTGTCAACAAGACCAAAAAGCCTAAAACGGGACTCAAAGATAATCCTATTAGATGATCCAATGACCCGGTTCCTGATCACTTCTCCGGTCATTATCGTGTCTGAACCTCAGCTCCTCGTTGAGTTTCCAGAAATGAGGGAATTCCCAGCACAATTTGACATTTTGCCAAAGTGTAATTCACCCTGCTTTTGGCAGCACGTCTTTAAACAACAAAACACAGCCGCTCTTCAAACTGTTGTACAGAACCTGGAAGTGTTTAATGGTGAATCCTCACAACCCACATGTCTTCTATGGAGCGGTGAACTCTTCCTGTTATTGTAAGACATTTATCACGAATAGATGCTCCAAAGAAACATCAAATATGTTTTCTCAGATGATTGATGGACAGTTTGCTTTCCCTTTCATGGGATGTAGAGGAAGTGTAAAGAAATGTTTTTACTTTGACTCACAATCCACTTTCTAAGACTTGCTTGCAACCAAGGTGTTTAAATCCAAATACACTTTAGTTTGGGACGTGTCCATGTTTCACGTTTAAAGTCCATTTCCTCTGTACTTGACAAAGGGCTAATTTGGGCATGACATGTTTTAGTTTTCATGCAATAAAGTAGATTTTTAAAAGGAAGTGTTGCAAGTTTTTAGCTGGCAGAAACCCCATCAGTCAGTTTTGCAACCACATAATATAAAAATGCAACAATTTTAAGATTATTTAGAATGTGATTGGGTATTTTAAGTCTGTAGTCTCTAAAATAAATTGAAAGTATTACTTGTATAGTGTAACTTGAGAGGAATATGAACTGTGTGTACAATGTTTTGCATTGCATTTGGGGAAACTGTAGTTAGGAACTTGATATACAATTTAGTTTAACCGTTTTAAATTTAACAGAAATAATGTTATGAACAAATTGAAAAGACAATGAAATGTGAAAAGCTGTTAATCCATGGATTCGGACCAGAGCATCCGAGTTGTAGATCCTCCCAGCTGACCTCTCATACACAAAGTGAACTTTGAATTTGTTTTGACGGTTGGACTTTGAGATGCCGGCCGGTCGCCTGAAGCTGGATAAACACGGCGAACAAACCACTAACCTGCCGAGAGAGCTGCAGGGACGAGGAAGTAAGAGTGTTTTTTCACGTCGACAGCCATCTTTGAAGCGGGCTTTCAGCGGCCAAAGGGTCAGGAGAGGCAGTACGACACACGGTTATCAATTCAGTCAGAAACAACATGCTGTAGTCATGTGTTGCTGCTTCATTCCGGAAGCAAAGGGACTTTATGAGAAGGTTTAATTAAGTGAGCTCACGGGGAAGTCAAACAAATTAGATAAGACAGTGCCGCCATTTATAAGAGCACTGAATGAAATCAAACAACGACTGCAAACAATATAGATAAGAACACGGGGATAACAAGTCTCAAATAGCTCTTTATTTTCCATTAACTTCCCGAAGCCTGATGTAAATGTTGCACTATTTATTACTATAACAAAATAAGCTACAGAGCTACTAGAAAGACAGTCGGACCCGGTGCATTCCTCCGTCTGGATGTGGAGCACTTCTGCTAAATGTTTAGACACATTGCTCGTGTTACCGCCCTCACGGCTTACATGCTAAACTCTTATAGCACTTTTGGTAACGAGGATTGTCCACATCGAGACGGTACAGTTTAACAACACCTCGCAGCGAGTTCTCTCCGCCATCTCCTCCGTGTGTGTGTGTGTGCGCGCGTGTGTGTTGCTGCATGTAGCAGCCGCGTGTGTGTAAACTGCCCCGCCCCCTCGCACACAGACAGGGGAGATCGAAAATACAAAAAATATCGCATTTTGCAGTCTTTTTGCATATTAGAAACGGAGTTGGCGAAACTAAAACTGCAATAATACATATGACATATATTTTGTACATGTCTCCAGTACCGCTAACGTCGGAGCTTAACGGTACCACGGTCTTTAATAATTCAGCCCCGCGGGGCCCGTTTAATACCGGGGCTCGGTACCCATCCCTATTTATTACTCTAACAAAAGAAAGCGGAAATTAAACAAGGCTAGCTTTCTTTCTAGTGTTATTTCTCATGCTATAAGCAGTATTCATAATATATTATAAGTGTTGCTTGGCAGACAGACTGGAAGCAATCGGAAAACAAACATGGACGTATTATCAACTTCAACAAATTGTCAATTTTGTTATCATGTGCAGATTTAAACAATGTGTCAAGACTTTGAGATTTCCTAGAAAAACAACCAGAGTACAAAGAATAAAACCTTTTTATTGTAATAAACACGGTATATGTTCACAGTCAGGCCAAGCTTCACATATCTTGGCGCAAAAGTCAAAATGTTTTCTCATTTTTTGGCGGAGGGAGAAGAAAAGGATTGTCTCTAAAAAAAAAGGTGTCAGACATTGAGGAAATTGCAAATGTCCAATTATATATTTATTTTATGAGCAAATTCACATTTTAGACTGGCACAAGAGGAGAACATCCCTCTTCAACTTCTTATATATCATTATACTACTTCGCTATAGTACATTAACGTCACGTTGAATACTAGACTTTCTGTTCTACTCCTGTTTCTGAGGTCGTTTTCTGCTTCAAAGTGTGTGAAACATCTCAAACAGTCGCGGTGTCCATGTACACCGAACATATCTACGTTCAATGACTTTGATTGGAAGTGCTTTTCGAGTTAAGAGAAAAAACAAGTGTATCAAATGTGGTGGAAGAAGTATTAACTTAAATAGAAGTACTAATACAACAGTGAAAATACTTTAAAATCCCGCATTGTAAACCATAGTTAAGTAAAAACACGAGGTATTATCAAGAACATGTGCTGGAAATATGAAAAACAAATGTACCTTAACTTTTATATGATGCTTCTGGTTTAATGTCACTGCTGCAATGCGTACACTTGACAATGTGTATGCATTTAAGTTGATTCAATGTACTTTCCACCACTGACTTGGATTGGAAGTGCTATTCAAGTTAAGAGAAAACAGACGTGCGAAGTAATATCAAATGTGGTGGAAGAAGTATTAACTTAAATAGAAGTACGAATACAACAGTGAAAATACTTAAAAATCCTGCATTGTAACCTTAAGTAAAAACAAAAAAAACAAAGTTATTATGCAGTAAGATGTACCGTAACTATTATATATATATGACGCTTTTGGTTTAATATCACTGCTGCAATGTGTACTTTTACTTCTGTACTTTCCACTGGTGGTGTATGCACTGTGAAGGAGATGGACGACGCTCACACAGTGAAGAAGACGGTGAGACCACAGCAGTTACATGAACACATTTTTATTGCAATAGCTCTATCGAAAGCAAAAAAGTTTTGATAAATATAAACACTATGCCGATGCTCGAATCGCCTGCTCCCGCCCCCCTTTCCCTCCACGAGGAAAAGCGAGAAAGAAAAGAGAGAAGGAAGGAACACAAAAACAAAACGATAGGGGGGGCACCCGCCGAGGCGCCCATCAGAACATGAAAAAAGCGACAACTTGAGTTTTCCTTATTTACAGAAGGAGGATTTTCCATTTCCAACACATTTAACTCTTTTTTTTCTTCTTTTATGGTATATGGGACGTACGTCGCTGAAAAATAATGCACATACGAAAAATACACACCTCCACAGTATTTTTTTTAACTCTTTCTCTTTCCTGTAAAGCTAATAAACAACATCATTCAACTCGGAAACTAAGAACACACGAGATCTGCTTCCCAATCCCCCCCCCCCCCCCCTCCCGAATCCTCAGAGGAATTCTGGGGAACATACGGACCCGCGATGACCATCATCTTCGTCTTCATCGACAGCATTTCCAACCGTTAACTGTACTACACAGCAGCAAATAAACTGTAATATAGTTACAAAAAAATAAACATTAGGCAGAGGTCGTTGCCCATTTCTTTATACAAATAACTGCAAAATGCCTATGTACTCTTAAAAAAGAAAAATACTAGCCTTGCTTTGTTTTTCAGAGAAGAAGCAAGGTCGCCCCAATACGACAAAAACAACCAAAAATAAGATGATTATTCCCCTCTGTAAACTAGAATACAAAAGAAACCAAAATATTAGAGGAAAAAGGAAATTGCATAATGATGCAGCAACCCTAAGTCTTCTCTGCGAGGATTATATATATATATAATGATATATTACGTAGGTCTTCTCATTTCTCCACCCCCCCAACAAGAAAAATTCACAACAGCTGACTTTCAACATCAGAATGGGTACAATCGAGGACAGGTTTGAGGTTGAGTCGTTGCCAAAATAAACACAGATTCTGTGTAAATTCATGGTTGAAAAAAGGGGGTCGAATCCAACATGAAGGCAATCAGACACAACATTTAGCCATTTTTTGAATAATGCTTCAAATAAGTTACAGAGGCTTCTTCCAAAACCCCCCCAGAAATCTTGCTTTACCATAAAATAAAACTGAAAAAGCAACACTTCGCTGTAGCATAGTAAGTACACCAAACATGTTTTCAAAACATAACAAAATGTTCTTGGGCAGCAGCCGTAATATGATTTGATCGTCCGACAAGGGGGGCAAATGAAAAGCATGTCGAATTGTTCGTCGCGGACACATAAGACACGTCACAGGCTTTAAAAACAGCTTTTGGTGGGTTTGAAATCAGACCGTTTGAAATGTGGAGGATACGGGAGGGGGGGGGGGGAGTGGGGTTTCTGTACCGACGTCTTTGCGCTTAAACCTCGACACAAAACCGTCTTCAAATGAGGATTATTTAAAGACACTCGGCTCAGTCGCTCAGATTTCCTGCTGTGCGGCGCCACGGTGACGCGTCGCACACAAAAGAGCAGCGAGAGCGACAGGCCTGTTCAGTCTAAATGAATTAAAAACAAAACAACGAGTGGGAGGATTAAAAAGAAGGGGAATCAGGGCATTTGTAGCATTAGAGGAAAAAAATGCAATTCTGCGGGCTGTCTGGAAATAGAAGAGGAGTAAAAATGCTAAATATGGGCGTGTCGGTCTGTTAAAGTGTGTGTGTGTGAAGAGGACTGATTGATGTGTGTGTCCACCGCCTGTCCGAATGTGTGTGCGTGTGCATATACGGGTGTGTGTGTGGGTTTGTAACGGGGCGAGTATGACCAGCGCGCTGCACCTGGGGCTAAAGCTCAGGTTACTGGAAGCCCCTTTGCGTCACCAAGTGTGTGTGCGTGCGTCAAGAGAGCATTGACAAAGAGCCAAAATGGGGGCTAAATAGAGCAGACACGGGAGACGCCACATGACCGTGACATGTGTCTTTATGACGTGTGTGTGTGTGTGTGTGTGTGTGTGTGTCTATAAATGCCACAGCTGTAAGGTACACACTTCACTTGCAGATATTTTACGTGTGTATGTGTGCATAGGCGTTATGTTTGCATCCCAGTGTCAGCATCTGTACTTTGTGCTTTAACCTTTTACACTGGTACTGGTGTGTGTGTGTGTGTGTGTGTGTGTGTGTGTGTGTGTGTGTGTGTGTGTGTGTGTGTGTGTCCCTCGCTAACCTGAACTGTGCTACGGACCATATGAGGTCAAACTTTAGAAAAAAACGAAAACGCCTGCTTTAGTTTCGGACAAGTCAAAGTCGAGTTTCCAAAACCGCTACAAGCTAATTCCTCATGACATCTTTTTTTAAAGGAATAGTTTTCTGCTCGTCAGGTTTTCGATGATGCTAGCTTAGCTTAGCATCAAGACTTGAGACGGAGGGAAACAGCTAGCCTAGCTCTGTTTAAGGTCAACAAAATCCACCCGTCAGTTACTCGAGATCTCAATAATGACGTGATATCTTTTTGGTTTAACCTGCACAGAAGCCAAAGGGTACTTAAGACATTTCGGCATTTCACGAAATGGATTTACGAGAGGGATGGACAACAAGACTTCAGGAAATTGTCCTCCATAATAACAGCCCATAAAACACGAATTATTAACTTTACACCTGGGTTTTATGTACAGATTAAACAATACAAGTTATAAAATGTCAAACTATAAGCTTTAAAAGATACTGTAATGTCTAATTTGAAATTCAGACTCGGCTAACTGTTTCCCTCCGCTTCCAGTCTTTATGCTAAGCTAACTAGCCTCATAGCTTTTGCCAAAACGACCCCTTTAAACACATCAGTAATGAATAAAAAACAATAACACTTTCCAGCATTGCCGAGTACCATCGCTGTCGTGAAAGCAAACGAAGAAATGTACAGGAATATTTGTACCTATCGCAAGAAATAAATATATAATATGTGCTACGGAACATGAGGAGGGTTATGGTTTTAAGGTTGTTTCAGTACACTGTGGTAAAGAAGGTATTTGGGAACAATCGCAGTACCTGTGAGCTTGTACCATTTATTTGGGTAATCTATTATAATAAATCTACTCTATAACTGTACGGTACCATATCGAGGAAGGATAATGCATGGGGGGTAAAAAATAGAATTAAAATTATATTTTAAAGTCAACGCAACATAAAAGTCCGTACCATTAATGCCGTTGCTTCCAGCGTCCCTTTTTTAATACCGTATGGAGAGCCTGATAGTGAGGCTCTTTTAACCCCCCCCCCCACACACACCAAAGTCTGTTGAAAAAGCAGCGTACACTCGCAGCCTTGATGGTGAGAGGGGGGAAAGTATAAAAAAAAAAAAATCAGGACAAGATATGCATAAAAAACACTAAAATAATTATGAAATACACTTATAAAAACTGCAAGCATTTTAGTCATCTGTTTTTGATGTATCCAGAGCGGCTTCTCCGTCTGGGTGAAGAGGTCAAAGGTCGAGAGCCCCGACCAGAGAGATGAGGAAGAGGAGGAGGAGGAAGGTGGGGAACCGTTATCCCGACGCTCAGTCTGTAAGAGAAAAGGAAAGAGAAGGTCAGAAAGCGTTTAGGTCGCGTTCACACCTGCCTCGTTTAGTCCGGTGGAATCGAACCCGTTTAGCCGCTTGGTTCGTTTGGGTCGGTGCGAGACCTCCGAAGTGAACTCAACAACCGGACTCTGGCTTGCTAGTGAATGAGCGGTTCATCGCTGGGGTGAACGCAGTCCGCACCAAAACACGGGAAGTATTCACGAGTCACAAGAACGCGGATGTCAGCAGCATGAAGATAACCTGCCGATGCTCCAAAGCGCCGGTAGAAATGGTCAGGATTTGCGTTTGTACCCCCTGAATGTCTGACCAATGGGTGAACAGCATTTCCGAGCACATGACTTGTGTTTAAAGTTTATAGTCTGTTTTGCCCGTGTGAACGCAAACCTTCTGGAAAATGAAACCATGTAACAAACTGTGGTCTGGTGCGCACCAGAGAAGCGGACTATTAGGTGTGAGTGCGTTTTTGCGCATGTCAATGACAGAGGCGAAAAAACATAACGTTCCCCTCCAGCTTGGGGTTTTCTCCAACACACACTAATTAACCAAAGGTCAAAAATAATGAGGATTCAAATCTAACAGCTACTTAAAAAAAAGACACACACACACACACACACACACACACACACACACACACACACACACACACACACACACACACACACACACACACACACACACACACACACACACACACACACACACACACACACACACACACACACACACACACACACACACACACACACACACACACACACACACACACACACACACACACACACACACACACACACACACACACACTTCCTGGAGACTTACCCTAACCAAGTCTTCACCCTACAATTAATGATCCTCCAATTTGTCCCCATAAGGGAGGCGAGTCCCCACACTTGACTGTATAAACAGATGTAGGTCCCCACAAGTATAGTAATGCTAGTACACACACACACTTTCTAGGGCCCACTGTTAATTGACAAAACTATAACAAGATGCACGTTTTTCACTTGAAATACAATTAAATACTATACAAATTATAATGACTATTATCATAAAGATAGGATGAGAAATGAAACTGTCTTGTTATCTGAACATGGATTTTATATTTGTTTTACTTTTCACCCTGGAAATGGGTGTATGTATGTATATGTGTATGTATATATCATTTTGTTTATCTGTGCGAGTATTTAATTACAGAATTATCTTTTTTTTCTTTATCCTGCTATGTATGACTAACTGACTATCTATCCTGCTTCTACTAATTTAGTTGTTTAGACGTATAAACGATCCCATTGTTGAAATAGTAGAAGAAATTACCAACAACCAGACTTGTAAATAAGTTCAACAATATCATGGAAACAAACTTCTGGTCCTGTAATCAGTCACATTGGGTCTGAAAGCTTTTCAAAAAGACGCCCCACACATGTGAGACCCGGCGGCTCTGGCTCGCTCCACTCGCTGATTAAAAAAACCTGTTTGCCCGGTAAATAAGTGAGCGTGGCCGGTGAACTTTGGATCTCCGCGGCTGCCAGGAGACACAATAAGTCCGTTTCCGGCCTACTATCACGTCCGCTTCGGCCTCGTGTGACCCTGTGTGTTTCGTGGCCGGAGTCCAGCTGGGTTATTCCACTGAGAGCGAGGCTTTGTGCGAAACAACAATGTGAGCGGCACGCCACAATACAGACGCTTTGACAGCTGGAATGCTGCTGCGAGTGTTTGTCCGGGGGGATGAGAGAGAAAGGTGGAGAGAAAAAAGACAGGAGCACACGGAGAGGAGGAACGACACTCACTTAAAGTAAGGTGACCACAACTAAGGGACGCAGACAAACCTGGCAACCCTAAAAGACCTGAGGAGGAAGAGCATCGCCAAACTGAAACTCAAATACCAAGACTTTGACGTAAGGAGAAAACAACAAAATTACTTGGGATGATATCCAAAGTGAGGTGACCACAACTAAGACCTCATTCACACCAACGCAACTCCGGTTCAAGCTCCGCGCTCGAGCTTTTCGGGTTCAGAACCGGTTCTTCGGTTTAGCTCCGGTTCTTTTCACACCGCCCAGAGTCCGACTGGTGCCGAGTCATTGCGTCATCGTTTGCGTCATGACGTAACCGTTTGCGTGCCTGCTTCATGAAGCCAAACCGCGCGGAAACCCCTCACAGCTCACAACAACAACAACAACAACAACAACAATGGCCGATTATGCTCCAGCTTCCTCTGTGCCTCTTCAGAAGACCAGATTCCCAGCAGGTAGCTGGTCTCCTCAGTGGACCACTGCTGCTTGTTACGTTTCTCCATCGTTGTGTACAAACTGGATAAAACGCCGGCTTGTTGTTGTTGTTGTTGTTCAGGAGTTGATCCCGCCCCCGCCTCGACGTAAGCGTGACGTATACGGTGCTTTCGCTGCAGCCGGACAATTTTTTGGTGCTTGAAACTAACCGGATTCCGGAGCTAAGAGGCGGCTCCGCTGCGGTGTGAACAGGAAAACCCGATGCTTTTCAAGCTCCGGCTCCGAACCGGCCCCGAAACACCGTCGGTGTGAATGAGGTATTTGGGACGCAGGCAAACCTGGCAACCCTAAAAGACCTGAGGTAGAGGAAGAGCATCGCCAAACTAAAGGTAAAATACCAAGACTTTGACGTAAGGAACAAACAACAAAATACATTATTTACTAAGGGGAAAAAGGGACATTCAAACATGCGTCACAGATTGAGAAATAAAATGTTTCAGTGGCCCAAACATCAACCGAATGATAGCCTACGTAAGGCGACCACAACTAAAGGACGCACACAAACCTGGCAACCCTAAAAGACCTGAGGTAGAGGAAGAGCCGAAATAAACTGAAAAAAACCAAGAAAAATCAGGTGTCTACGTTATATATCTGCATCGTTTACATTTCTCTGTTAAGACATCTTTTCTTATACAAATACATTTTTCAAAAGGCTGTTTTAAGTTATCTTTACTCGTATGTATTTTCTTTGGCAACGCTAACATGTGTCCCACGCCACAAAAAGCCCCATTGATATTAACTGAGAAAGACGTGGAGACAGAAACAGAGCAGTTTGAGGTATCTGGGTTTTCTGCAGTCTCGTCCTGGACTTTAATCAAAAACCACACACACACACACACACACACACACACACACACACACACACACACACACACACGATGTTTTCTCGTCATATAAGTTGTGAAAAAGGTAAACACGTCTAAGATAAAACCAGGATAAATGAGTCGAACGAACGCCGTCGTGTTTTTACACACAGACTTTCTCTTGTAAAACATCTAACGTCACATTCCAGTGAGTCTCGGGGCGCTCTAGTAAAACCCTGCTTTATTATTACCGTATGTCAGAGAGAGAGAGAGAGAGAGAGAGAGAGAGAGAGAGAGAGAGAGAGAGAGAGAGAGAGAGAGAGAGAGAGAGAGAGAGAGAGAGAGAGAGAGGAGAGAGAGAGAGAGAGAGAGAGAGAGAGAGGGAGAGAGAGACAGAGGGGGAGAGAGAGGGGGAGAGAGAGGGAGAGAGAGACAGGAGAGAGGAGGGATCGGCTACGATATCTCCTAGATCATCCATCTTTTAGCTAGCTATTCTCCTCTCGAGAGACGGAGAGAGAGAGAGAGCCCGCTGCACGTGGAACTCAGTTCGCTTTCTCCCGTTCGCAGGACTTCCAGAAGTAGTTTGTAAAACATGAACGAACAGAAGCTTCTATGAGCTTCTGAGCAGGAGAATAACAGCTGTTCGCTAGCATCGAGTCGCCTGGAGCTGCATTTAGGCTTTATGTCAATAACTGTATCAATTCCTCACTATTTCAACGTCTTGAGTTCAATATGACGCCTTCCATTAACCTTAGGTCCAATTAATAGGCGAAACGTTTCGTATGGAGGCAGAAATAGTGAAAAGACTGAAATATGGACGCGTGAAATATCAAATTGCAGTGCGGCACGATACTTAAGGCTAAATATGTGAAAATATCATTAATTAAATAATCGATAAATCCCTTTTATTTGGAAAAATAAGCAATCCTATCTTACTACCACATTAGCAACATGTAATCATTGATTACACAGGTGCATCGCTATAGCAACAGAAACCTTGAGAATGAAAAATAGTGGAAAGACTGGAATATGGACGATCCAAATTGCAGTGGGCACGATGTTTAAGCAACATATGTGAATATATCATTATATATTCAATATTGTGAGACATCCTAGCTTTGTTTGGGACAGATACTCTTTCAAAAACATGTAATAATAGTCGAAAAATACGTACATTTTTCAAAAGCATGCAGTCCTGGCTTACCATCACATGAGCAAAAGATAATTGCTTACACAATGCAACTGAAATATAAACCTCGAGCCACCTCATGAATGCAGTACTTGTCACACAGTATTCCTACACTCTCGTATTTCTACTTTTTCACCACCAGATCCGAGTACTTTTGACACCGCCAGAAAGTAAATGGCCTTGTGATGCATGACGGTTAATAACTCTAACGTATGCGGGTGAATATACGAGGCTATTTGAGAGAGCCCTCCGAGCAGAAAGGGGGGTCGCGTTACCGGCGTGCCTCGGACCGGCCCATAAACTGGTGTCAGTCTGGAAATAGACGTGTAAATATAGAAGGGTTTGGCAGAGGAGGTGGGAACGAGAGGAAAGGGCAGCCGTGCACCGTCTCCTCCAGAGGTGGGGGGTGACCGAGTGCATTTACTCCAGTACTTTATGTTAGTAAAGTGTTTTGTTAAAAAGGGCCTGAAAAACTAAAAGAGACCGAGATCAAAAGACGCCGTGGAGGCCGTTTTTAACCGTTTAATGTACGGGTGAGATATATTACAATCTGAGTATTCTTCTATACGAGTTTTGACGATTGTCTTTTTGACAGAATATAGTATTGCTTGTACCATCTTCTCCAGAGGTGGGAAGTTATTACATTTACTCAAGTGTTTTACGAAGATAGAGCCGCCCGGTCACGTTGTTTCCATAGCAACAACAACTTCCTGTCAAACAGCGCTAACTCTCCTTCAAAATAAAAGCCTACAAAATAGGAAGCCAAGCCAAATTACACTTAAGACATATTCTTTCACACACAGTGACGTCACGAGCTACCCACAATGCAACACACGCCATATATATAAATACGCCATTTTCCTGGAGGTGCAAATATAAACAGCTAGCTAACGTAGCCAGTAGCACACTAGGTTTTTTTTCTGAATTAACGACCGAATAAATCGCTGCATGTCTTCGGATTACATCTCTGGACTTGAGGGTGTGCTCTCGGTCGTTACCAGCGTGAACTAGAGCTGTGTGGGTTGTCGGATCGCCCTTACAGACTGCCTGCAGACGTATGGAAAAACGACCCTCGAAAGTGGCCTTCGTCGATTTTGGCTGCATCTACGTCTATCTTCTGGAAACACCCGGTGAACACCCCACTTGTCACAATAATATTATCATGCCATTGCATATATGTGGTCTTTTAGAGTTGACTAGATATTGATTAAGGCAATAGACTATGATATTCAGTACAGCAAGCTTAGCAACACCTAGACGGTGTACGGCTGCTTGCACCTCGCGTGAAACGGCAGATACCGGAAGTACGGTGTCGCGCTCGGCCCAATACCCGTACGTGTGTGTGAAAGAATACAACGAAAGCACAATGTCCTTTTCAATTTCAAAGAACACAAATTGAGTTACCTTAACAAATAACAATAAAACAACAATACTGTAGAATAACAAAATGAATGCCGTGAATAAACCGAAATGCACGCGTTGAAGCGGTTCGCTGCCGATTACTACCGAATATCCGGAGCCCGAAAAATGGTATTCGGGACAGCCCTAGCGGAAAACCATCAGTGAGTAAACGTAAAACACAACAATACAGTCTTGTTTTCTCTTTGCATGTTTTTCTTGGCTCTAAAAAGTCAGCAAAAGTCAGATTAATTAAGTTATTGAAAGTATGATTGGTTGCAATACTACTTGTCGTTATGACAACAAGGTTAAAAAAAGAACCATAAACCTTGTTGTTGTTAGGGTTAGAAAATGCATCAAAATATATAATATATCCAAATCGCAGGAAGACTTGTTAATATGTTAAAAAATACTATTTGTAATTAACTATCGTCGAGCTGCAGAGACATCAAGACCAACACGATGTATTCTACCGACTGTTTGGAAAGGATCTCAATTTAAGGATGCAAGGACAAGAGATAGTAGAGGACACTTTGAAGTGTTCGATCCAACCTCTCAAATGTATTTTCTGTGTGTCTTCAATGTGTAATCAAAAAGCAAAAAAGATTATCAATCCCTGCAAAACTGATTTGCATTATTAAACTAAATATTTTCCAAATGGAGCGCAACTCAACGCAAAAGTGCTATTTCTTCCTCAAAGTCACAATATTCCCTCCGTTCTCGTTCTCCGCCCGGCATCGCCCGTAAAGCCCGGCTGATTTAACGTTGCATCTAATATTTACGGCTACATTTCCCTGACAGCTGGGCAGAAACCTCCCTTTCTCTCCCCGGGTCAAGGATCCAGGTGTGCACGCATCGCAGCTGACGGGAAGTGCATTCCTGAGCGATGATGATGCGTTTCCTCCCGACTGTGTGCCTTGACACGCCGCCGCCGAAAATTACAGCGCCACATCAAAGGCTGCCTGCCATGACTCAGCGCGTATACACACACACACACACACACACACACACACACACACACACACACACACACACACACACACACACACACACACACACACACACACACACACACACACACACACACACACACACACACACACACACACACACACCAAGTCTTCACCCTAAAATTAATGATCCTTATGGGGACCTCCAATCTGGGAGGCGAGTCCCCACACGTGACTGTGTAAACAGATTTAGGTCCCCACAAGTATAGTAATGCTAGACCACACACACACACACACACTTGTGCTCGAGCGCCAGTTGATCTCCACACATTCAGCACTGATTTACACGACACACACACGCTTTCAACACACACACACACGCTTTCATCGCACCACGATAAACAAATGAGTCAGCCAGCGTTTGCAGAGAATCCTGACTCATGCACACACACACACGAAGCGAGAGTCGGGGAGGATGGGAGGGGGAAAGCAGGGAGGATGAAAGAGAGGACACGATATGGGAAAGGAGGCGATGAAAAAGGGGAACGAAGGACTGAAAACTGAGTCAAAACATCTTCTTGCACACACACACACACACACACACACACACACACACACACACACACACACACACACACACACACACACACAACACACACACACACACACACACACACACACACACACACACACACACACACACACACACACACACACACACACACACACACACACACACACACACACACACACACACACACACACACACACACACACACACACACACACTTTTTTTATTGGTTTTTCAGTTGAATTAAAGTTCAGGGTATCAACTGTGACAACCAATCAAAACGTACGGAAAGTAACCATGGTGCCTCTTGTGAGGATTCTCTGCTTTTCTTTGTTTGGAATGTAATATTTTAAGTTTTTCTACACGAGTTTCCTCAACACCGCAAAAAGTAAACACTATCCAGATTCATCCAATCACAGCACTGCGTTATGTGTTTGCCAATATGCTAACCGCGACCGCACTCATCCTGCTCTGTAGAGATAAATATATATTTTAACATGTCTCAAGTGACAGCCTTAGCAGCGGACAAAAGGCTGTGAACACACACACACACACACATTAAGTACACTCTGCAAACATGCTGACGCAAAGAACACAGCGGCACGTGCTCAGACAGGCGGAGAACGCGACAAAGACAGGAAGTCGGGCCCTTTTTTGGGGGGAATTCAGTCCTCACTTGACCTCCGATGAACCTCGAGCTAATTGTCTACTCGACGTGAACCACATATCACTGCCACTTCCTGTTAGAGGCGAGACTTCCAGCTCCCTGGATTGACGCCTTCAAAGAGGAACTTCTGGCTGCTCAAAGCGCTCCAACGCAGCCTCGTCAAGATCACAGAGACTCCATCCAAAATAGATTCGCGAGATAAAATGCGACTAATAATAGCACGCGGCACTTCGGGTTATTTTAGGTTTCAGGGAGGGGAGAAAATATCCTCGTTCACTCATTTTCTCACACACACACACACTGTCAAATGTGTGTGTAGACTGTAGTAAAGCAACGATTGTATTTCCTAGATATGAAAGGAGAGAATAAGCTTTTGGATTTTAGAACAGGAATGTAAATTAACTATTTAATTTGGGTTTTAATTCGAGGTCATTTTAGTGGTTTTGCGATTTTTCTGTTCTGTTTTCGTAACTAGTTTCAAAATATGTTTCTTACTCGTTATGTGCACTCGTTATTGTTTTTATGCATCTTCTCTCGCTCTGCAAAGGGCTGCATCTCGCATGAAAGATGCAACATAAATATAAAAATATGACTAAGCATCTTTAGACCCACACACACACCTGTATACTCGCCCTTCGTTGTCGCCGTGACGCCGTCTGATTTGGTGAAGTCTATGCTGGCGTAGGCTCCGTTCTCCGGCGTCGGCACCGTCCCCGGCGTCGACGCCAAACCCCCGTTGCTGCTCCCGGCTCCAGACGTTACTCCCGCGCTACTCCCGTCCTCCCGCAGCTCCAAGGCGATGTAGTTCAGGCCGTTCTGGTATCCCACGGACATGTCCCTGCACATCCTGCCGCCTCCAGAGGATGATGATGCTGCTGCACCCATTTCCATGGATCTCACAGGAGCATGGTGAACCGGCGACTCCCTGCCGAGACCCTCCATGGACACCCACATGCTGTCGAAAGACGCCGAGCTGGTCCACCTGGAAGCCTGACCCTCCGCCAGGTAAGGGGCTGTGGGGTTGGCCAGTGTTGGGGGGTTTGCCGAGGGGACAAGTCCAGACGGAGTTGAAATCGAGGAAGACGTGGAGGAGAAAGTCTCTGAACTGTGTCTCCGTCGGCCTTGCGGGTCGGCTCGAACCACCTTGGGCTCCGGCTGTTGTGTCTGCGCCCTTCCTGGGCTCGAAGGGGTGAGAGGAAGGAGAGGGGGTGAGGTAGAGGCGGGGGGTGGGTGGCCGTAACATCCCTCTATCACACAGAGATGCTGCAGCATGGCTGTCGGACTGGTTCGAGTCCTCTCACCTCTGCTGAACGTCATGTCCGTGTAGTCGTCGTTCATTGACCGCCAGTGGTCCCCGGCTCCAGGAGAGGCCCCAGGGTGGGTAGCCAGGGGCCGGATGTAGCTCGGTGGGTTCCAGGGGGCGACTAGACTGGGTCTGGGTGATTGTTTTTTACACCCAGAGGCGTCCTGCTGATCTGCCCCCACCTCCACACTCATATAATCCTGGTGAGGGGAGGAGCGGCGGTCACTCGAAGGAGGCGCTTCGTCTTGGACAGTGTGGGGATAATCGGGGGGCTGTTGTTGGTGAGGATAATGATCGCCAAACTCGATGTTAATATACTCTCCGGGACTTGAGGGTCTTTCGGAGGAGCTGACGACAGGTGTCGAGGTGCCTGAAGACGCCGTGGGGGGCTCACTAACCCGCGGTGGACCGTGGAAACTTCTTCGGCCCAAAGGAAGGCGGTTCGGCCTCTCGGCGCGTCTGTCGGCCATCGCTGCGGTCGTGTGATGAGCACCGTAAGGCGGGGGTGGGTGTGAAGGGGTTAAATTGCCGCTACTGCCTCCCCCGCCCCTTTTCTCTGGTGTCGACATGGAAGCTGTGGCAATGGATGAAAAAACTGGCTTGGCAGGAGAACTCATGGGGACATACTCCCCATATTCCTTCTCATCCCTCTCTCTGGTGGGGGCTTTGTAGGAGCGGGGGAGGGAGAAATAAGGGCTGTAAGACTTTGGGGTGCCCTCAGGTGTCCCAGGTGTATAATACCCACCGTTCCCTTCATTCGGGGGCTTTCGTGACCCGCCGCTGCAGTACGACATGTCCATATATTCTCCATTTTCTGGTCTCTCTGCTATGTTGTCACCCCCATCGGGCATGCTGGAACTACTGTGAGGGCTGGGGGAGGCCGGATGTCCTGGGGAAGGAGAGCCTCCGCCCCCTGGGAGCATCATCATGTAGCCGTGGGAGTCTTGGGACTGGAGCTGGTGGGCTGAACGGTGCCCTAAAGTTGGACTGTGAAACTGCGGGGAATTAGAGACGGGGTGGGGGTAAGAGCCGGGTTGCATAGGCATGTAGTCGGGGGGAGTGTCCTGCGACGAGGAAGCCACGCCACACATCATCGGCATGTAGCCGCTGTCTTCTTTAGCAGAAGAAGAGGAAGATGGAGGAGGGCGGTCAGAGCTGGTTTCAGTACGGGAGAGAGTGGAGGGTCGGCTCGGCTGGCTGTGCTCGGAGCAGGAGCTGTAGTCGGATCGTAGCGATGACGA
The DNA here is from genome assembly GCF_902827115.2 of Pseudochaenichthys georgianus. Taxonomy (NCBI): domain Eukaryota; kingdom Metazoa; phylum Chordata; class Actinopteri; order Perciformes; family Channichthyidae; genus Pseudochaenichthys; species Pseudochaenichthys georgianus. The sequence goes on from NC_047520.1 coordinate 2,713,861, forward strand.
AGAGGACGAAGGCCCGCCACGAAGCAACCCGCTGCCAAACGGTAACACGATATCCGACCCTTCTTCCAATGAGAAGTTGGTCTGGGTCATTTTCTGGTAAACGGCTACTCCAGAACCGCCAGTCGCTCCGCTACCGCCGGCAGCAGCCGCCGCCGCCGCCGCTCTGGAGAACGAGTGCGTCCTCCTCCTCAGCGACGACGAAGAAAAGCGGTCCTCTTCCGTCGTCGACGTGCTTTCGTCGCGTGGCGTGTCTCCTCCGCTGTTGTTTCCAGAGCCGGTGCCGAACACTTCCCGGTTCCAGCCCATGGCCATGTAGTCGTTTAGACAGTTCTCTTCTCTGATTGGCGGCGTGTTTCCGAGGGAGTCTGGCGTGTTGCTCCGCACCCGGAAGTACCTAAAGTCGCCGGGACTGGATCCGTATTCATCCGATGAGTTGAAGCCTCCGTCGGATGGAGAGCCGCATATCGAGGCGCTCGATGGGCGGGTTAGCGTGTCGGAGACGGAGCCATGGCCGCTACTGGAGGATACGCTAACTGGGCTGGTGGTGGAGGGGAAGTGGGAGACTGGGAGTGAGGCGGAGCGGGCATGGTAAGCGGCCGACGTCCCCTGGATGGCTCTGACGTAGCGTCCACTTCCTGTGCTCGTACCAGCATTTCCTGTAGCGACACCACTGCTGCCGGCGCCTTCCTGGCGACAATGATGGGCCCGTGCCGAGTTGAGGTGAACCAGACTTCCTGTGGCGGAGCGAAACGGCCGGTTCATCGTCCCCTCGCCCTCACTGGATGTTCGGAAGCGATAACCACTCGCCCCGGAGCTTTTACTCGACGGCGGCGTGCCGACGACCGACTCTGTTCTCGACCGCCGCTGGAGTCCCGTCTGGCTCGGAGGCAGGTTTCCAAGATGGCGCCGCGTCGTGATGAAGGGCATCGGGTTGGAGCCGGATGATTGGCTCTTACTCCTGGGCCGAAACTCTGCAAAAGCTTTCAGGGCTTTCATTGTCTCCAAGATGGTTTCGTGCATGTTTTGGGCCACGACGGAATCGTCCACCTGCATCCATATTTCCCCGGGCCCGATAGAGGAGGAGCGACCCACCTCAATGAAAAAGAAACTTTCTGAATGTCCACAGCGTCTGATATTCATCAACTGGAGGTTAACACAGGGGGTTTCAGAGTTCAACTTTACCAGGTGAACCGTTTTCGTTGAGAGGCATAGCCGGTACACACCTGTGAGGTTTTTAGTTTGACCCAGTCCTTTAGGTTTCACATTCACCTGCCACACCTCTTTAAACACAGTACCAGGGGTGACAGTACCATATCCATCATCTAAATCATCTGAATCCACATGCCCTTTTTTGCCCTCACACATCAACTCACTGACAGCCACGTACCAGTCCTCCTGCTCCAGCTCGTTTTCCGCCACAATGGCAAAATATTCATCCTTAGTGTAAAGCGCAATGAGGTGTTTGTTTTTGGAATCCGCCCTTTTGTTCACCGTGAAGCACTGGTAGAGGTAAATAACCCTTTTCGGGGGAGAAGCGGCCACCACTCCACCGCTTGCAGCAGACGCGGCAGCAGCGGCGGCAGCAGAGCGCAGGCTGCTCCTGAATTTCTTCTCGCTGTCATAATACTCCAAGCGGCTCGGACCGAGGTGACTGGCAGCCCTGAGCACAAAAAACCTCTTATGTCCATGTTTCTGCTTCCTTAAATAGCCACATTTGCGAATATCATCCACAACATCCGAGGTGTTAGTGACGCTCACCGCCGCGTAGACATGGCTGCCGCTAGCGGCGGGCGAAGCGGCAGATTCCTCCGCGGTGGAAGAAGAAGAAGAGGCTTTCCTGCAGCCTGGAGACTCTGCAATGTTTTCCCCGGAAAGATGCTGCTGCTGCGGGGCCAGCTGGTAGTGATGGTGGTGGTTGGAGGGCGGTAGATGTTGATGCAAGCGAGAACCACCACCAGCACCACCTCCGATATTAATTAACTGGGAAGGGGGTTCCCCGACCGATCCGTCTCCATTTGTACCGTGCGCCTCCACCATCAACATCACTGCTTTACCCTCCTGGTAATTCGTGAAATGTGCCATTCTGCAATCAAAGGTCACTCGTTACTAGCTATTCGGAGTGGAGCTAGACCCCATTCTTGTTGTTTTTGGGAGACGAGCTCCCAGAGTCCGGCTAGGCCAGTTGGCTCAGATTTTTTTAATGCAAAATCCACACCGGCTTTGTTATTCCGCCAGAAAAGTAGTCCTCTCGTCCCTTTTTTGTATTCCAACGCGTGCTTTTTTCTCACGGATTTAATCCTGCCTTGTGTGCATGGCCACGCACTGCCGTGTTTTCTATAATCGGGAGGGATCCGGCTAGCTCGGGTTAGCAATCCGTTCCCTTCTCCTCCTTAACACATCTCTACGGGCGAGAGCACAAACAACACATGACCCTCCGCGTCACACAGCAAACGGGAGGAACAAAGACCCAAACACGGCTTCTGATTGGTTTGTCAGTTTGATTGACGTTCAGTGAAGGCTGTGGCAACCAATCGCTGTGGGATATTCGAGCTTTTACGTCAACACATGACCCTCTGCGTCACACTCCAAACGGGAGGAACAAAGACGCAAACACGGGCTCTGATTGGTCCGTCAGTTTGATTGACGTTACATGACAGCTGCGTCAGCCAATCGGTAGAGGGTATGGGTGCTTTTGCGTCAATAGCTGCCACCAATCACGTTGCAGAGAGTTTTACTGAAGTTAAAAATAAGGCGGTGACTTCAGGGATGATCTGGAGTCTGTTGTTAGGGTTTACAGCTATTCTTTTGACGTAGAAAGCTGATCCCAGACCTGCAGTCGAACCAAAAAGCCCCCGGAGTCTTCCCCCTGTAGCTGGGAGCAGACAGGTCTGGGGTCAGGCTTTAGGTTTAAAAAAAAATATATATATTTCAGACTTTCATGTATTTTATAGGAGCCATTACCCTGAAATAAAATAAATAACAGCTGCTTACACATAATTGTATCAGAAATACTACTTTTATATTTCTCGCTTTCATTAATATATCATAATTCATAGAACATATGATCCACAAAAATATTCAAAAGTAACAAGATGTATGCTTAAAATATGAGCATTAAAAAAGTAAATGAAATGAGAGACAACCAATTAAATACATATCTAAGAAGGATTAATATAGTATAACAAATATTTGTATTTTGTATGTTTTTTACCAAGTATAATTTTGAATGCAGTTTTGAGCAAGATTTAGTTGAAAAATGTAAGTTAATCTGCAGCAATAAATCATGGATCCACAAAGGCCACATGTAGGCAATTAATCATGATTTAATCAATGTTGTCCATGTAAAAATCTTACCAAACAAATGCAGAAAAAACAGACTTCCTCTGTAAAAGAAAAAATCTAAAATCAAAGAAGTAACTTCAATTTTGAATGGATAATTACGCATTTCACTTGACACTATTCCCTGTAGTTTTTTACCTTGTTTAACATCCCATTTCTCTCTCATCCACCTCGAAGTAAAAGCTAATTTAGTGACCAGATCACTCTGATCACGCCCTGAGAATATTAACAGCTCCCCAAAATCTTGGACCGGTTTCCTGCAAAGCCCGAGGTTTAGTGAGAATCCGCTTGAGAGTTTGGGAGTCGGCCAGCCAGCCAGCGTGTCAGCTGGTGTGACCTCACACGGCCCGTAACGCTAAAGCCAATCCCCTCCTTGGCACACTGCGGTGAATTCAGATCAAATCCACGTTTCATTACACCCAGCCTTCCACGGCATCTGTCTTTTGTCACGCTTTTGAAAAAGTATTTCACCTCAGGATGCTTTTGAAACTTTGGACGAAGCCAAAGTACGTTTTTTTCCTCCCGTGTCTTTGTGCTAAGCTAATGGCTAATGTGGATATATTCTAATGTGTGCATATATATAAATGTGGCTGTTGATTATATAGGGTATACATATTTGTAGACGTATTTTTGTATTCGGGATTGTGGGAAGGCATTTCGATCTCTCTGTCTGTACACACAAACTGAAAGATTGACAATAAAGTTGACTTTGATTCCTTTAAATTGAGCAAATTGCTTAACCTTTTAAAGATAAACAATGTTCCTCATATTTACTGATCATACAAAGGAAACACTTCAAAAATGTATTATAATATTTATTTTTCTTAATTTAGTTTATAAGCTCAAAATAGTCTTGTCTTATTGTGTATTGATGATGCAAAGGTGGCCACAAGTCTGATACGAACAGATCACATTTACTTGAATAACTTTGGACAGAGCCAGGCTACTTTTTCCGCATGTCTTCTTGTCTTTGTGCTAAGCTAATGGCTAACTAGTGGCTAATGTTTCTCAAAATGTTGAATTAGAAATTTGCAAGTTGCTTAGAAACCTTGAGATACTTCTTACCATACACTATACACTTCTTTCCTCACATTCAAAGATACTTTCCCCCCTTGTATTCTTGTCTTTGTGCAAAGCTAAGGGCTAATGATTGGCTAATGTTTCTCCAAAATGTTGACTTATGACTTTAAATTTAGCAAGTTTCTTCAAAAACTACTTTCCTCATATTTTAAGATCATGCAAAAGCGAGGCCTTCAAACATCCTCTTCATTCACCACGCTTTGAGCAAGTATTTAAGCAAAAGTACACACATCCTTTACTCAAGTAGAAGTACAGATACTCGTATTTAATTAAAACTCTGGTAAAAAAGTACTGACTAAACTTCTTTACTCAAGTAAAAGTAAAGAGGCTTTGAAAAGTACTTCAGTAAAAAGTACCCATAACTAGCAGCTGTTTTAAAGAGTACCTGACCTCCCTTTATATTAATAGAACAATAATGTCATTGTTAGCTAATGAATGTTTCCATGGTGAACAACGGCAACATGACAACGTTTCCATTGGTCCCTCTTCTTTAGAGAAGACCAGGAAGTGATGGATACACGGATCGTGTTCCAACCAATAGGCACGCAGTGACTCTAAAGAATAATGACCACGCACCAACACACATTCAGACTAAAGGAACCAGCTGTTTGGGAAATGAGAGAAGTAGAAAGTACAAGTATTTGAGTTCAACATGTGAGAAGTAGAAAGTACAGGTATTTGAGTTCAATATGTAAGAAGTAGAAAGTACAGGTATTTGAGTTCAACATGTAAGAAGTAGAAAGTACAGGTATTTGAGTTCAACATGTAAGAAGTAGAAAGTACAGGTATTTGAGTTCAACATGTGAGAAGTAGAAAGTACAGGTATTTGAGTTCAATATGTAAGAAGTAGAAAGTACAGGTATTTGAGTTCAACATGTAAGAAGTAGAAAGTACAGGTATTTGAGTTCAACATGTGAGAAGTAGAAAGTACAGGTATTTGAGTTCAACATGTGAGAAGTAGAAAGTACAGGTATTTGAGTTCAATATGTAAGAAGTAGAAAGTACAGGTATTTGAGTTCAACATGTAAGAAGTAGAAAGTACAGGTATTTGAGTTCAACATGTAAGAAGTAGAAAGTACAGGTATTTGAGTTCAACATGAGAGAAGTAGAAAGTACAGGTATTTGTGTTCAACATGTAAGAAGTAGAAAGTACAGGTATTTGAGTTCAACATGTGAGAAGTAGAAAGTACAGGTATTTGAGTTCAACATGTAAGAAGTAGAAAGTACAGGTATTTGAGTTCAACATGTAAGAAGTAGAAAGTACAGGTATTTGAGTTCAACATGTAAGAAGTAGAAAGTACAGGTATTTGAGTTCAACATGTAAGAAGTAGAAAGTACAGGTATTTGAGTTCAACATGTAAGAAGTAGAAAGTACAGGTATTTGAGTTCAACATGTAAGAAGTAGAAAGTACAGGTATTTGAGTTCAACATGTAAGAAGTAGAAAGTTCAGGTATTTGAGTTCAACATGAGAGAAGTAGAAAGTACAGGTATTTGAGTTCAACATGTGAGAAGTAGAAAGTACAGGTATTTGAGTTCAACATGTGAGAAGTAGAAAGTACAGGTATTTGTGAAGTAAAAGTAAAAAGTCGTCAGAAAAATAAGTAGTGGAGTAAAGTACTGATACCAGAAAAATGTACTTAAAGGTGGGGTAGGTAAGAATGGAGAAACCAGCTTCAGTGCGCTAGAATTTGAAAATACACAGACAGAAGAAAGCCCCTCCTCCAACACACACGAACGCGCACATGACCAATGAGGGCACGAGATAAGTTTGTGTCCCGATGGAAGGCTGACAGGCAGGTAGGCCATCCAGTTACTTTAGCCGGGCCGGCTCAGATGATTGGTCGTGCTTTTTACAGCGCCACAGATGACATTTTTTAATGTATTTATTGTCAAAGCACTTCAGATATTCATTGCTATCGGGATGTTAAGAGCATTCCATGCAATATAACAACACGTGTTTCTGACGTGAATTACCTACCCCTATAATAACGAAGTATTTGTACTATACTACTTCCCACCTCTGGTTCCCAAAGCATTCGAGCAGGACTCTCCCCCCTCTTTTCCCAGCGGAGGATCGGAGTTCCTCCTCCACTTCTCGGAGAATGCCACGCTCGGCCTCCCAAGCCTCTACTACACTCTGCGTGCAACAATCTGCTGGATGCTTTTATCCCAAACACCTTGCAGGGGGATCACGTGAAGTGCAGCTGGTCCCGCTGGGACCCTTCAAACACTGCCATGTTGTACCAACGCTCCACCACCTGTCTGCTAAATGTCATGTCATTGGTCATTTGTTTCTGTCCTCGTGCATTATGTGTTTGTTATACATCATGCATTGGCCTACAATTTCACCTTTTACAACTATACAATAATACACACTCAGACACTCAAATCCAACACCAGACGCTTTTTACGCTGCTATGGACAATCTGGCACTAATGTACATTTCCCAAAGATATAGAAGTGACAGTTAATTTGTATATATTGATTTTTGAGCTTTTTTTCACGTCTAAAATGTGTGTATATAAATGTGTCTGTTGATTGTGTATATATAGGATATACATATTTTTATATATATTTGTATTTTTGTATTCGGGATTGTGGGAAACGGTATTTCGATCTGTCTGTACACACAAACTGAACGATTGACAATAAAGTTGACTTCTCCTGACTTCTCTAGAAATACGGTTTCTTGTTAAGATACGTTTCAAACTAAAAGTCAATTTAGTTGCAGTTCTGGACCTTTGATAGAGTATTACACAATATTGCTCTCATGGTGAGTTTGTTTATTATTTTCAAGGTCATTTGCAACCTCAATACCAACGTAATATTTGGGAATTCACTTCAGAGATTGCCTAAAACTCGTTAGCTTAGCATAAGGCATCACAGGTTTCAAGAGCCGCTTTCACACCAAGTACTTTGCCGTATTTAGTTCCCCGGCACGAAGTACCCATGTAAGTACCCCATGGCACAAAGTACAGGTCGCGTTCACACCGGAATAAGTTCCCTGGGGAGGATTAGGCAAATGAAGCCGCTGACGTCACTTCTTCTTCTTCTTCTGCTTTGGGTTTACTGGCAGGCCGCAAACAACCTCACGGCGCATACTGCCGCCCAAAGTCCCCGGCCGGAAGTCCCCGGAGTTGGGGAAGGCTTCAGTAGAAGCTGCTGGGAGTCCCAGCAGCTTCTACTGAAGCCTTCCGAGTAAATCGCCAGAACGCCGACACCTCCTCATCTCCACCGCTCCCATGTTTTATTTTGTGTTGCCATAAGTTAGTCTCTCTGCGTTTGTGCACTGGGCTAATGCTAATAATGCTAATAATGCTAATGCTAATAATGCTAATGCTAATAATGCTAATAATGCTAATGCAACAAATACAATGGCGGCTTCACCCAACTTTTCAGAGTTTTATGGGGCGTGGTTTGCAATTCACCCAGCCAGTAGAAATTGGTACTTTTTTTTATACTTTTTTGGTACCACCTCTCTAGCAGGCACTAAAAATGGGGGTAAAATTTCCCGGGAATAAGTACTCTTTTTGGTATGAACGTATGAACGCAACATAAGGGGTACTAACGGAACTAAACGGGAAAAGTACTCGGTGTGAACGCGCCTATTGGCCGTTATTGAAAGGGCCATCTTTACAGTTTAAATTACAAAAGAACAAAGGGAGATGGATGTTATAAATGCAGTTAAAAACCAAATCTCAAAAAGTTCTGTCCACCAATGTAAGAACGTAGGTTTCCAGGAGTATGACATCAGTACGCTGTAATGCACCAAAAGTTGAGGTATTTTTGGAAAATCGGCCAAATAAACGTATGAAAACCACGCTATAATTTACCCTGTTGTTTCCCTCTATCACTCTTTCACCTCTTTCACCTCTTGGCCCAGGCCTCCCAATCTCTCCCACAACGAGAGAGCTGCCAGTCGAAACGCAACTGTCCCCGGGGAAATGTCAGCTGCTTTTCAAAGGAAGCCCGGTTCTGCTAAGACCCACCTTTCATCTGCTGTGGGAATATCTGGACTCACATAGCCTCCAGCCTTTAGCCTGGTTTCTGTCTCTTCTACATCAACATGTGTCCCCTCTTCTTCATGTCTCTTCTACATCAACATGTGTCCCCTCTTCTTCATGTCTCTTCTACATCAACATGTGTCCCCTCTTCTTCATGTCTCTTCTACATCAACATGTGTCCCCTCTTCTTCATGTCTCTTCTACATCAACACGTGTCCCCTCTTCTTCATGTCTCTTCTACATCAACATGTGTCCCCTCTTCTTCATGTCTCTTCTACATCAACATGTGTCCCCTCTTCTTCATGTCTCTTCTACATCAACACGTGTCCCCTCTTCTTCATGTCTCTTCTACATCAACATGTGTCCCCTCTTCTTCATGTCTCTTCTACATCAACATGTGTCCCCTCTTCTTCATGTCTCTTCTACATCAACACGTGTCCCCTCTTCTTCATGTCTCTTCTACATCAACACGTGTCCCCTCTTCTTCACGTCTCTTCTACATCAACATGTGTCCCCTCTTCTTCACGTCTCTTCTACATCAACATGTGTCCCCTCTTCTTCACGTCTCTTCTACATCAACATGTGTCCCCTCTTCTTCACGTCTCTTCTACATCAACATGTGTCCCCTCTTCTTTATGTCTCTTCTACATCAACATGTGTCCCCTCTTCTTCATGTCTCTTCTACATCAACATGTGTCCCCTCTTCTCCATGTCTCTTCTACATCAACATGTGTCCCCTCTTCTTCATGTCTCTTCTACATCAACACGTGTCCCCCTCTTCTTCATGTCTCTTCTACATCAACACGTGTCCCCTCTTCTTCATGTCTCTTCTACATCAACACGTGTCCCCTCTTCTTCATGTCTCTTCTACATCAACACGTGTCCCCTCTTCTTCATGTCTCTTCTACATCAACATGTGTCCCCTCTTCTTCACGTCTCTTCTACATCAACATGTGTCCCCTCTTCTTCATGTCTCTTCTACATCAACATGTGTCCCCTCTTCTCCATGTCTCTTCTACATCAACATGTGTCCCCTATTCTTCATGTCTCTTCTACATCAACATGTGTCCCCTATTCTTCATGTCTCTTCTATATCAACATGTGTCCCCTCTTCTTCGTGTCTCTTCTACATCAACATGTGTCCCCTCTTCTTCATGTCTCTTCTACATCAACATGTGTCCCCTCTTCTTCATGTCTCTTCTTCATCAACATGTGTCCCCTCTTCTTCATGTCTCTTCTACATCAACATGTGTCCCCTCTTCTTCATGTCTCTTCTACATCAACATGTGTCTCCTCTTCTCCATGTCTCTTCTACATCAACATGTGTCCCCTCTTCTTCATGTCTCTTCTACATCAACATGTGTCCCCTCTTCTCCATGTCTCTTCTACATCAACATGTGTCCCCTCTTCTTCATGTCTCTTCTACATCAACATGTGTCCCCTCTTCTTCATGTCTCTTCTACATCAACATGTGTCCCCTCTTCTTCATGTCTCTTCTACATCAACATGTGTCCTCTCTTCTTCATGTCTCTTCTACATCAACATGTGTCCCCTCTTCTTCATGTCTCTTCTACATCAACATGTGTCCCCTCTTCTTCATGTCTCTTCTACATCAACATGTGTCCTCTCTTCTTCATGTCTCTTCTACATCAACATGTGTCCCCTCTGTGGAAAGAGACTCTGAAAGTTTCAGGAACAAAGATTTTCTCTCTTTTTGATCCATTTCTATAAAAACCTGTCTGAAAATGAGCTGATCAGATTTTGGCCACTTTATGATGTCATAACGATGTGTTGTCTTGAGTAACCATTAGCCAATCAGCAACCAAGGTAACCTCCCCACCTTATCACCTGGATCTCCTCCTAGAGCACCATTGGGCGCTTTCACACCGGAGTACTTTTACCTAAACGTTTCCCGTTTAGTTCCGCTAGTGCCTGGGATTTTGCGTTCACACCAAAAAGAGAACTTAGTTCATGAGAACTTTTCCCCCCTTGTCAGTCCCTGCTAGAGAGGCGCTACTCTCCTGGGGAGAACAAAGTTCCAATTTCTATTGGCTGGGCGAATTGCAAACCACGCCCCGTAAAACTCTGAAATGTTTTGTGAAGCCGCCATTGTATTTGCTGTCATTAGCATTATTAGCATTAGCATTATTAGCATTAGCATTAGCCCCGCGCAGAAACGCAGAGAGACTAACTTATGGCAACACAAAATAAAGCATGGGAGCGGTGGAGATGAGGAGGTGTCGGCGTTCTGGCGATTTACTCGGAAGGCTTCAGTAGAAGCTGCTGGGACTCCCGGCCCGGGGACTTCGGGTGGCAGTATACGCCGTGAAGTTAGAAGAAGAAGAAGAAGAAGAAGAAGAAGAAGAAGAAGAAGAAGAAGAAGAAGAAGAAGAAGAAGAAGAAGAAGAAGAAGTACGGCAAAGTACTCTGGTGTGAAAGCGCCTATTGTGTTCTTCTAGAGTTTGAATGCCGTTTCCATAACATTCCTGGTATGTTTATAGGCTTTGAAAAACTCCTTTTTTGATGCTTACTAACTATATTGCGTTAATATACTCAACCCCACTCTCTTGAGAACATGAAGGACTGCTCTATTGTTACGACTTTCGCTGTGAGTTTTATCACTGCTTTAGAAAATAGTGTAAGTTAAATATTTGTATCCCCTTTAACTTATAAACTGTTATCCGGCCAGTGTTCTTGCATGCCTTTGCAAATATGTTGGATGCACACATCTGCCCCAGAGCCTTTCATCTGCTCACCGTGGGAATATCTGGACTCACTTAGCCTCCAACATTCAGCCTGGTTTCTGTCTCGCTTTGATATGAAACGAGGAGCATCTGAGGTTCTTCTTGTCCGTCCGAAATTCCGCAGAATCCCAAATTCCTGTCATATTCTCTCAGCCCTTGGAAAACACCCAGGCGTGTTGTGTCAGTGCTTTCGTGGTCTTCGAAACAATAGGTGCGGTCAAATCTAGCAGCATGTCTTTGAGTCGAACCAGCTGTTTTATCCTGGTTTCGTGAGACGTAAGACACTGATTGCGGCACATGTTATTTGACATGAGAGAGAGAACAAAAGGAGTGTGTGTGTTCAGGCCCAGGTGCGTGTTTAAGTGTGTTTAAGTGTGTTTAAGTGGTTACATGATGCAAATTCAACCCGCAAAATCAAGTCATTTGTAAAGTTGCTTTGTGAGTTCGCGCTGTGGTGCATCGCAGGGTTTGAGGCTCTACTTTCAGACTTCACATGTTCTAAAAGTTCTGTTTACTGCAGCGAACACGAGCGATAGGAGCGAGCCATGCTGCTCCTCTGTGAAGTAGAAAAGAGCCACATTTGCAGAATCACATAAGGGTTGAGCTTTTATTTAGCTGGATTGCAGAGAGATGGAGAGATGGAGAGATGGAGAGATGGACGGACAGATAGACAGACAGATAGATAGAGGGATATATATATATATATAGATGGATTGATGGATAGATGGAGAGATAGATAGAGAGATGGACGGACAGACAGACAGACAGACAGACAGACAGACAGACAGACAGACAGACAGACAGACAGATAGATAGACAGACAGACAGATAGACAGACAGACAGACAGATAGATAGACAGACAGACAGATAGATAGACAGACAGACAGACAGATAGATAGAGGGATTATA